>NC_142243.1:61689543-61842415 GCF_052056855.1 Sturnus vulgaris | reverse complement strand
TCTCTTTATCACAGGCCAATTCATTCTATTAATATACTTGTTAGGTCAAGAACTGTTTAAGTCACAAGATACAGAGCCCCCTCTAAAACCTGACTCTGTAAGATCAGCCATTGTGAGCAACTGTTGTTTTCCTTATCCATTATTAATGGCTATTTCTTCATGCCAATGGCAGCCAGCATTTCTTTGTGCTATCAGCTACAGCTCCTGTACTGCACTAGTTTCAACAGCTAATTAAGTGCCTTGAATGTTCCCCTGTTTATCCTAATTCTATGAAATTCTACAATTTTACTCCAAGGTAAGATAAACCACATTCAACACATTCTGGAGTATGGCCACTCCTTCCAGCTTTATGCTTCAGCAAACTTGCTGAGGAGGCACTCTACGCCTTCATCAAGCAATTAATAAGTTAAACAGATCTGGATTTAGACCCCTGAACTGCAGGCATCTGTAGACTGTGCCACTGACCACAACCCTCTGCAACCTGACATGCAGCCAGTTCTCAGTCCAATGATTCTGAACAGTGGTGTATACAGGAAAAAAACATTCCAGTGTTCCTCATTCTTAATATTCATTCGAGTAAATTGCTTTTTCTCCATGCTGGTTTGTACACACCATGCATGAATAAATGTATGATTCTGCATATTTCAGTGGGGCAAGTCCAGATATGTAACTAAATAAATTCTAGAGCACTTAGAAAATCAGTACATGCTGGTGACCTCCTAGTCTCAAGCAGAGGTGGCAGCATGCCACATATATGTGCTGTTTTAACTCTGGAACCCTGAGTAGTTCTAAAATCAAGCTCTTTCTAGTATAAATTGGATGTTACTTGAAGAAGTCAAAAATGGAACATTTTAGCATTTGACATAAAGACAAACATAAAAAATTATTATTGTTCTAAAGCTATACATATTAATGTTTAAATTTTGTTTAATTAGGGCTATTCTTATGTTCCTGACTACTAAAGCCTTTTTGCTTCTACTGTGCCCTGATACCTCCTCTCAAATATCCAGGATTTTAAATGCTGTCTACATATATTTGATTCTCTTAAATACGGAATTCCATAATTTAATTCTTTAAAACAAATCCTCTTCCAGATCATTCCCCAGGTGCAATTATTTTCACTGGTCTTTATTTACCTGATGTTAAAAATGGAAGGGAAATTATAGTGACTGCTACTTCCTTTGAGATGACTAGAATCTGGGAGAAAATTTCAAGTATCTCTTTTAAACTTCCTATATTCCAACATAGAACTTTAAAAGGGGGCTTATTCTAAATTGCCTCTTTATCCCATTCACTAGATTTATTGTATATAAAGAGAAGAGTTCTCTCCTGCTGAAAAAAATCTCAATTTGTCCATCAGCTAATAATTTGGAAATATTCAAGAGAATTAAAAACTAATGCCACAAAATACATATTGTGTATTAAAAATAAGCAGCAAGGCATATCACATTTATTAGTCATGGATTTTTGGACTTCTTCAGTCCTCAGTTACCACACAGAACTGTGATTTCACCTTCCCTACAAGAATCACCATGCTTGATCACATAGGCCTGCCCATGAACAGACACCACAAACTAGTTAGGCACGTTCATCACTGAATGGTTTAGCACATCCTACTGAGCTTGAGCTGAGGCAACTCATTGGTGTCAAGCGAGGCCATGGGCTTGTCTTCTCTCATGTTGGCTATGTCAGTCAAACCCTGGGGACACAAGCAAGTCTTTCATTGCACCATGACTGGAGAAGTGGAGGAAGAGGATGATGGAAGGGGAGAAACGGAGGCAAGGGCATATGATTTGCCAGAGAAATTAGACCACATAAAATTTTCAAACATGACAGTAGGACAGGCAAGAGCTTATCTGTCACAAATTTTAGGTAGACCATTAATAATAGGTTTAGTGGACTTAGCCAGAGGCAGACTACTCACCCTTTTGCAAAGCTGCTCATTCTAGTAGCATTACTTAGGCAACATAGTCAGCAAGTATTGAGTATTTAATTCCACCAGCTGTAATCATTTCAGAGTCAGAGATAACAAACAAGCACTGCGACTTGTACATTTTTAAACAGAAAACTTTCCAAAAGAGCATGTCTTAAAATATTTTACTGGCAAATATTACATTATTTGTGAAAACATTGCAGAGAAATTTAATGCCAGCATCATTACGCTATATTTGAAGATAAAGTTGTTGGAACTTTTTCTCCTAATTTAAATCGAAATAGTAATAATGAAAAACGTATACCACTGATGCCTTCTAAAAATGTCTCAATGTACAAATTCTGTTCCCTTATAGCTTAAATTTACATCAGCAAAAAAAAAAAAAATACCCAACAGATTATCTATAATAGGTAAGAACTTGCTGAACAGTACTTTTTTCAAGCAAAAAGGAAAGTACCTGCAAAACTCACTTATCTTACACCAATTTCATTCCTTATCTTGGATGATTATGTAAAAAGGGTATCAGAAATAATCCCTTGATAATCATTGTCAAAGTTTTAAGAAATGACCTGAGGGTCTTGGCTGTACCATATAATGAACACACAGGTGCTAGAAAGAGCATTATTTTCACAAAGTATTACAGCTTACCATGCCTGGAGGGATTCCTGTTTGTGACCTCTAATTTGTCATGGAAGCCAGAACTACTGTTAAGCTCTTCCATGTGTGCATCAAGGCTGCTGAAGCCATTTACTTGATTTCTGTCACTGGTGAGAGTGTTAATGCGGGTTGGGATAGGTTCAAATGTAGGGTCTAACTCCAAGATCAGCCTGTTCAATTGTTCAATAGACTGATCAATATCCAAAGTAGGAGAAGCTGCTAAGTCCCCAGCATTTTGTCCTAGATCCAGGCCATTTGTGTTCCTCTGAGGCAGTGGCCTTGACTTAAAACTGTCAGCACTTGCATGTTCTTCAGCTTCTGCAGCACCCTGCATGCTTCCTAGCCCTCTCTGCACAGCATCTCTGCTGCTAGAGCCACGTGTTGGGGCATCTGGGACTTGGGACTGGCTCTGGACACTGCCCAAATTCTCCACAGTGCTATGAATGCCAACTCTAATTTCATTCTCTGGGGCAAAACCATATTGGTGAGCAGTGACCATCTGCTGCTGGCGCACCCAGGTCTGAGTAGAGTAGTTACTTGGGCCATAGGCTTGTGGATGGGGTGAGACAGAAGGATTCTGTTGCAATTGTTCATTTGACTTTGGCTCAGCGCTTCCAAATGATCTCTCATAGAAGGAATCCACACCAATTCCCAGGTCTGCAGCAAAAGCATTGTGATGCTCTTCCCCAGCATTACTTCCAAAGCCATCTGAAAGAAGTGAGTTCTGACTGCTCTTGTGGCAACTGAAGTTCCCCAGGTGGGTGGAGTGCTGCCCTTCTGAGGAAGACAAAGTCCCAATGCTGTCCACACTGTGAAGGTCATGATTAGGCATTTCGTCATCCAGAATATCAGTCTCCCTGTCCTTCATTTTGGTGACTTCATTCAGGTGAACTTGAGCTGGCACTATGTGGTGAGTAGCACTGTACTTGCTTTGAGCATCAGTCATATTCTTGGTGGTGCTGACAGAATCCTCTAGACCAAAGCCACTAAGTAGCTGGTCCAGTTCTGCCTTCTCTTTTGGGGTCAGACCCCGTTTACCTCCTGGGACAAGGCGTTCCTCAGTCTTGTCTGTTCTGGTGGAAGCTGTGGAGTGTCCTGAATCACTGCTGACAGACAAGGTATGGTCACTGTGATCAGGACTGCCTGTAACATGAACACCCTGAGCAACACCAGGGATGTTGCTGTCTGAAGAGCTCTTCTTTCTCACTTTTGCATAGAGACTGCCATCAATGGGACCTTGGGTATGCAGCACTGTGAAGATATAAGTAAAAAGGGAGAGATAAAGATAAAGCATCATATAAAAGCTTTGAATAGTGTTGTGCCACAAGTATTGTTAACTTTGTTACTGCAAAACTAAATCGACTCTATAACTCTATAGCAAATACCAATGACATTATCTTCTTTAATTTTACAATACTTTTCTTGATGGAAATACAATATGCCTTTTTTAGCTCAGGATCAAATAAATCCTCTACTTTTATGCCGTTTTGAGTGCACATTTATTGCTCCACAAACTCTTCATCCTAATTTAAAGAATCCCACTATTACAACACTAGAAATTTGAGAGGTAGTTACTATGCATGCCATTTAGAGCAAGAATGGTAGAAACCTCCTAGCAACACTTGCCTTTAAAATATACATTATGTAATTATTACTTTGTCGATTTTTACTTGATGGTCTGACTATACCACAAAGAATAATTTTCTCTTTTTTTTGGTGGTGCAAGGAAACGACAAGCTTTTAATCAGAGCTGCAGTCCTTGGAATATACATAAAGCTTCTTCACAAAGGAAGGCACAAATAAATGTTAAGTATGACATCTCTACATATATGGAGGATCTGGTAGGAATGCAACGTTTTTGTTTCAAAAGAGGACTAATGAACTTAAGTGGAAACCTCCACAGAAGTAACTACAGTTGTCGTACTCCCATCTAACACATTCCACCTAACATATCACACAAGTTAGACCAACATGAAGTTAAAGTATTGCTACTAAATTTTTATCCAGTGCTGAAAACGAGCACAATTTTATTCCTCAAGAAAAGTTTTAGGAATAAATATGTCTAGTGTCTTTAAAGCCAAGAAAGTAAGTAGTAGCACTTTCAAAGGACTTAATGTTCATTTACCAGAATATTTATATTAAGCAGATACTTCTAAAAACTTTTCCTACCCATAGTCTGAGAATGGTTTGAGACTAAGAAAATTAAACCATTATAATTTAGGGACAGGCAGACTTTTCTCAAAGGTAACCATCAGCTACATCTGTTGTAGTTCTAGAATCAACTAGACAATATGCTCTAATAGATAGCTGCCTTTTTAGGAACCAAAAAATACCATTCTGCATTATAAACAGGTAAGAAAAAATGAAACTCAGAGCTAAACAAAAATCCAGCTGTTCCAGAGTCTGGATATTCAAACTTGCAGCTTCTAATCATGAAAATAAAATGCATATTGCACATAAGAAAATTATTTGCTTTCCTTCAACTGTGCAAATTAGAATTCTTAGATTATAATTTAGAGTTTTTATTTTAACTATCACCATAGAATATACCATAGAATGGTCTGGGTTGCAAGGAACCTTAAATATCATCTAGTTCCAACCCCCTACCACAGGCAAGGACACCTTTCACTAGACCAGGTTGCTCAAAGCCCCATCCAACCTGGCCTTGAGCATTTCCAGGGATGGGATATCCACAACTTTTTCTGTCCTGCCTGTTCCAGTGTCTCTCCACCCTCTACTTAGTCTTTATATCTTATCTAAATCTCTCCTCTTTCAGTTTAAAGTCTGTCCTGTCACTACATCCTCTCGTAAATAATCTCTCCATCTTTCTTGTGGGCTCCCTTCAGGTAGTGGAAGGCTGCAATTAGGTCACCCTTTCTCATTTCCAGACTGAACAAACCCAATTTTTTCAGCCTTTCCTCTAAGGAAATCCATCCATCCTTCCAACCAACTTGGTGGTCTCCTCTGGGTCTTGCTTCCTGTGCTGGGGATGCAGCCCTGCAGGTGGGATCTCGCCAGAGTGGAGGGGGAGAATCACCTCCCTCACGCTGCTGCCCACACTGCTTTTGACACAGGCCAGGACACACGTGGCTTCCTGGGCTGCAAGAGCACGTTGCTGAGTTGTGTCCAGCCTCTCAACCACCAGCACCCCCAAGTCCTTCTCAGCAGGGCTGTTCTTGATCTAGCTTGTTCATCACCTAGCTTGTAGTGATATGGGGGATGCCTCAACCCAGGTGCAGCACCTTGTACTTGGTCTTATTAAGCTATAAACTATATATATAAACTATAAGTACACAACCATAAATATATTAACGCTTTATACATATATGGTTTATTTGTTCATAAAACTAGGATAAATTAACTATTCAAATACTATAAACCTACAAAGTACAAGGGTTTGCAGTTGTTCTTCTATTATAGAACATCTTGATTTCATATACTACCTTTTTCTTAAACACATTTTCTTAAACAATTTTAGAATACCTCTGTACTAAAACTTTTGGACTTCACTTTACCCTAATCTTCATCCATGTGTTTCCTAAAAAAGGTGATAACCAATTTAATTGTAAAAGCAAAGCTATGAATATAGGCAGGGAACAGTTTTGACAAAAGAAAATGAGAAAATATAACAGCAGTGCAAAATTTCATTGTTTACACCTTGCTAAGCAATGGTACTGCAGAAACCTTATAAACTCAATACCTCATCTCCATGCACAACTCAATCCCTGCTACCATTTTTTCCAAGTAAGCAACATTTTAAAATGCAGGAGTAACACAGCTGTCAAAAACCAAGATCACAACAGAGGTGACCTAGGTAATGCTGGAATTTAATTAAATAAACCAAAGAACCACTTTCTTTCAACCTGACTGCTCTTCCAAGGAGCTGTTCCAACTCTCTGAACTGCCCAGGCTGAAGCTCAATAACATTCCCATGCTGAATCTGAATTACACACACACACAACCCCTGTATCAGGGACACTCTTGTAGCTGAAAATCTCAGAGCAAAGGCTATGTGCATATTTTCACTCCTCTACCTGATACACAAAGAGCAACTTATTTAAAGATTAGGACCTGAAATACTAACACATACCAAATTTAGTGACATCCTTCCAAGCCTGTGTTTTCCTGGCACTTCCCTCCTTGAAATCCAAATACCCAAAGGCAGGCTTGTGAGTTAAAAATATTTCAGTCTCTAAGCCTTTTGACTTGTCCCAACAGCTACCTGCTGTCCATTCATCACTTGGGAAAACATACACAAATGAAAGCAAGCTAGGGAAACTCATACAACACAAATTCAGCGAGAGCTGTTCTGATCCAGTCCACCTGAACAGAAAAAGATAATTGCAAATACAGAAACTTTTTCAAACTGTACCCTTGTTCATGTCGCAGCAGGAAACATTACAGAAGATCTGGATTATCTTTTATCAACCTCATAAATAAATATTTTTACCTTTAGGCAAACCTGGACAAGTCCTGAGCTGCATTCTTTTGAAGTTAAATCTTTTTATGTGTGCTTGTCTTTTCCTTTCTCCCTCTCTAACAAAGACAGGCCTTCATTCCTTATAAACTCTTCCTGTGTAACTCCTACAAAATCCATAGAGAAATACATGTGGTTTGTATTTCCAGCTCTTGAACCACAACAAAGCTACTTACCTCTTTACTGGGCATGACCAGGAATTTTCTGCAATAATCAATCACTGGCTTATTTACATTAACTAATATTCTCTAAGCAAAACTCTGCACATAGGAAAACCAAAGTTAGGGCAAATCCCTGAGCTTAAGAAGGCCAGAAATGTCTCTACTCCTGCTGTTTGAGCTGCAGCCACTGTTTCTGCTCCTGGAGGTAAGCAGTCTTGTAAAGAATCATGAGACTTGTATCAGCCAGAAAAAGCAAATGAAAATGCAAACACAAGGGAGGAGCCAGAGGAGGCAATCATGTTCAATGAAACCTGAACTACTGCAGCCAAGGAGGAGTGGGAACATGTTGGCTGAAAAGGTAATTCAGTCTAAAAGCTATTCCCTTACAGTGGTTCTTTTCACAGTCTGTTTCAATATCCAAACAAAGCAAGTGAATTTCAGTTTCTAGATCACTGACAACATTCTTCCCAAAATAAAGAGCTGCTAGAAAAAGTTGTTCTCCTGCACTGACCAATCAGGCTGGACACTCATCCACATATTCAAAAATTTGTGTATTACTAAAATTCTCAGGCAGGAAAAGCTTTCTGGAAATCCTATAGCAGTAACACTAACTTTTATGTAGCAGCTGCTGCTCTCAAGCTCCCAGATGGCTTTACCTTCTCTGTCTCTGGAATGAATCACCTCAAACTAGGGAAAGTGAAGCTGTTAGTTCCTCCTTTAGTAACAGCTGTATCTCGCCACAGAGCAGCCCACAAACTTCTGCTCTAAACATTATTCCAAATGTACACATGCATTATCACCAGACAGCTGTGCCCCTGGACAATGTTCATTTTCTATTTCAGTGCTGTCAGCACTTTACTGACTTCTCAGTTAAACAAAGGATAAAAGTGGTTCTTGTATCCCCAAAAATACATCTGCCTGTGCATTGCTTATGTAGGAGTTAAAAGTTAAGTTCAAACCTAGTTCAGAAAGTACACACTTTTTGGTTCAAGTGTTGCTCTTCTCGCAAATCAGTAAATGGTTGCACATGAAACAAGTCAGGACTCTGATAAAAGACACAAAGCACAGAACACAAGGTATGCTAGCAGTACTTTCCCAGAACCAGAGAACTAGTTCTCTCTTCTGGGATGAAGCAGAATTGCTGTTAAACTGGAAAAATCCCACATTTTCCTCAAAGTCATTAAAAGAAACAAAGAAATCTATTAAAAATTCCTAATGCAAACTGATGAGTCTCACTTAAGATGCAAATTTAGTTTAAATCTCACTGCATTTTGGTTCTCTGTGAGGAAAAAATCCCAGCTGTTTTCCTTGCTTCAATTACAGGTCTTCTCTGCTCCTTCATAAGCCTGAACTGCGTGGACACACCAGTGAATTTGGACCATTAACACTGAGCATGCTTGAATACAGGCTGAGGCTCAACACTGACACCTGCACTTAGTTAGATTACCAGAAGAAACACAGACAACATAATAGCATCACTGCATACATTAACTTATCCTATGGATAAGATTATCTGAAAGAGAGTCTTATAGACAGGTCACCATGGAGCTCAAATTGTATTGTTCTGGATACAGAACAATATGGTGCTCTTGGTGGTGCTCCATCACAAGAATACTTTGGATAACCACTGGTGAAACCTATCCACGGATGTGTTTAGAAAGATGTTCTCTAACCATATCACCTAATCACTTTTGCTTCCTCTGTTATCAGTACCAGGCTTCCTGGAATGCATCACCTTTTGCAATACTAAGTATTTCTGCCTATATGCACATTCCCACATCTGAGGTAAACTGGATTATTGAGTACACCAGTCTGATCCACTTCAGATATAGATTTAAATTTTGTAAGCAAGGCTATAATATACACCTCTTCAAAGTTTTTATGTTGACTGTTACAAGATCACAATGAACTGATCAAAAATTTGGGGAAAAATATATGGATTGTGAATCCATGTCATCTTAGAACCTGTCATTGACCAGTTGTGGTGCCTTCTACAATTTGGAGACCTAGAACTGCATTTAGTGCAATTCTCAAATTGTGACATAAAAAGTAGGTCCTGGTTTCATAAATGGGTGCAAGGCTGTGAGATCAGTTTCTGGTTCATAAACATTAATCTGGTAATCCTTTAATATGTTTTTTAAGAGGTTTTAGAAAATTATTATTTGAAGGTAACAGAATTTAACTAGAAAGGAAGGAGAAAGGTATGAAGTCATCTATCACTTTTTTCCTTAACCTGACCCAAGCAAACCTGATATTCATATATGCATTGTATTTTAAACAAAACTAGTTTTCCATCATGACACAGCAGTACCTAAGTCATCAGTAAACTTTGGTTTGCTAGGTTTCTCAAGTTGCTGCATATAACAGAAAAACAAAGGAGGCTGAAGAAAACAAGGAATGTTATCACAAAAAGAAAGTGAACAAACACTCTGAAAGGAAAACAACTGATGGGATTGTTGTTAGCAGAATGCTAACAAGCAGAACATACAGGATCGTGAGATCCTTAAACCTTGAATCTTTTGAGAAGCAGAAAAGACAACATCCAAGATCCCACAGAACTTTTATCTGTGCAAAGGTTAAGATTAATTTCCCAGTCAGAAGGATCACATTTCTACTTTAATGTTTTTACAAGTACATTGGAGCAAGAAAAAACTGCTTTACAAAGTACTAGTTTCTATACCAGAGGCTGGCTGCTATTCAGCCAGCCAGCACAGGCTCATCCTTAGAATACTACTGTAACTTATTATCCCACTTTTGTCCACCTGAGATCAATAGAAAATAATACTTGTTCCATGATCCAAAGTACAAAGAACAGACTGATAAATTTACAACTGTCACCCAATATACAGAAGCTATTGCGTTATTTTGATTTTACTTCTGCAAATTTTTTCTCAGATATTTTAAGCAAAGATTTAACTTGAAATACCTTGCGCTTAGATAACCAGCAAAAGAAAACATAACATCACAGTACAGAAACATTACTACAAGTACAAAACACTAAATAAAGTTTAAGGATATTTCAAAGTCACTAAACTACGTGAAACTATCTCCCTCTGTTCCTATCAAAAACAAAGCCCATCTTCAGGAACACTTCAGCAATTTGCAAGTGCATACTCCAAGTGTTGATGCTCAGAATTCATGATTATTCTTTCTAAGAGCTGAAACAGCACACACACCACGAGTCGTGCCATTTCTCTTACCACACTGGTAGGCTTTCAGCAAAAATTAGTTATGGCCATCAAATATAAAGCAGCAGAAAAACACTGATGGCTCTACATGTTTGCTGAAAACTGTACAGAACCACAGTAAAAGGCTTAAAGTGGCAGTCTAAAAGGTGAACATAATGAACTTACTCCTTTTTCTAAGTATGGAGCATGTAGTTTCACAGTATTGCCATTCATAATAAAATTGCTCCACCACTCCATAGCACAATAAATTGATCTTCAGGTGCTTCTAAAAAAGTACACACATCAAAAAAAGGAAGTTCAGGTACACATATGTTTAGCAGAGCTCTTTGATTTTCTAACTCACTAATTGAACTTAAAGGATTTTGCACTGGGACTCAATAGACTTGTCATTTATTTTCAAGTAATAGAGCAATAGTAGAAGCAATACGGAGTAATCTCATATAATAATTATAGTATTTCTTTCTTTTAAAAAATTTTGAAGATGATCTACACACATTCAACATAAGTATATACTAACATAACAAATTATGTATATATAATTATATATTTGGTGGAAAACTTTTACTGTACCTAAATGACTTAACAACAAAAGTTCTTCATACAAAGAATATTTTATGTGTACGTACTGAAAGGAATGCAGGGAATATCCTGACACAGAACACTTTAGATGAGCTTCAGAAGTTTAGCAAGTTCCTTAAATGGGTAAGAGTTTAGGCAACATTCTTCAAAGTTCGAATAAAATAGAGAAAAACAGTATCTAGCCTGTACTACTTGAGGGAGAGCTCACTGCAATGGGCCATTTCAGAAACTGTACAGATCCTTCTACCTGGGACTCCAAGAACAGAGAAAATATAAACAATAAAAAAGAGCTGTAGTTATGCAACTTTTACTTTCACAGTTGGAGGGAGCATGACCCCAGTAAAAAATAGGATTGGGCTCAGACAAAAAAACCTCCCCTCTGCTTACTGGAAGTTGCCTCCATCTATTCAGTCTGGAAGGAGTTTGAACTAATGCTCTTCTTCAGTATCTGGATTCTGCCCATGTTTGAATGCAGAATCTAGAGTAGGTATGATAAATATGCAGGCAGGCCTGCAGTCTACCCCATATCTCACTTTCTTCTTATTGCTTAGCAGTCTGATCCAAAGCTTTCTGATGTTCAGGAAAATCTTTGCAAAGAACTTAAGCCTCAAACAAAAAGAAATCACAGATAAATATTTAACACTTAACAAGTGAAACTGCCAGAGCAGAGATAGAGGTGCCCAGGGCAGCTTCCTGGGATCAATACATGGATAACAACTTGTACTCTCTCTAGCAAAGCTTCCCTTACCATTAAAAAAAACAAAGCACTACAGCTGACTACACTAAAGGCTGTTAACGCTATCGGCACAGCTAAAATTCTTCTGTCACTTAAAAAAATATTATCTCCTGGTTTGGAGAAATTTATTCAACCACAATTTACTATCAGAAGTGCCTATGGTCTATAGTGCTAAAAAACTACTTACAGAGCATTAAGCTTCACTCTGTGCCCAATATAACAGGCACCTCTTCAAAATTCAGACATTAAAATCTAAAGCTGTGGGACTCAGGAGGGCTAGTCTTTTATTATGCTCTTTTCCAAAGTCAAACCCACCAGCACATATATGAGGTGGTTCTTCATGTACTAACATCATCTTGGAAAAACATGCAAGAAAATTAAAAAAACCTCTCTACATATATATATATATATGCATATATATATACACACACATATATATATATATACATATATATATGCAGAAGATGCTTCCTGCAGAAACTTTTCCAGGAATAGTCGTCACTTCTTCAGTAAGTGTTCAATGGCAGAAACTTAACACATATTGTTTAATTAACCAGTGTCCCAGACACTGAAAAAACTGACAGTTACAGGACAGTCCAAATCAATACCAGCATGATAAATTTGCTGAAAGAGCTCTTGCTCAAAAACCAGCACTTGTCATAGAACCAAGCCTTTCTGACCAAAGCACCCTCATAACAAAAAAACACATTTTGAACAAGTTGTAACCATATACTCATCAGGCCTTTCTAATCAACTGAACATGCTTGCCAATGGGGAGAAAAGTGTGAACATCACAAAATCATTATCTTATAAAAGGAGTGTTGCAGTGGCCAGCTGAAACCACCAAGCAGGACCAAGAGAGTCACTGGAAAGAAGTGTAGCCAAAAAAGGAAAGGTACATGATGTTAAAAGACCAGCAAAAAGGCAGAAATAACCCCCAATCAGAACGATATGATTTCTTCAGGATTCACCAGAAAAAGGATTGCTATTGCTTCATGGTGACCTAAAAAAACCTGTCTCTTGTTCTGTAGTCTTCCCAGAGATTTGTCATTTGGCAATCATAATGAATTTGATATCTTAACTCAAGTTCATTCATGCACATGCAATGATTCTATGACCTCTTACATAATGTACAAATGGCATCATGACTGATAAAGCCCTCTATTCACATTTCCTTTGTTTACCAGAGTAAACACTCACATACAAATGACGCATAATGTACGTAGTTCAGTGTATGCTTGCTTTGGTGCAGACACAGAGTGGGGATTTAATTGCTTCTCCTTCTTGTCTTAGGAAAGAACCAAATCCTAATTTGTACTAAGGCATCTTGGATTGTTTTTCCCTTATACTTTTAATCTCTAATGCTGCCATGCTAATTTTAGTCTCGAGAAAGCACGGTGTTAAAATATATCCAATACCTATACATCAATAAGATTGTTTTTCCTTGTCTAGTGAAGCTAAACAGGTGAGATGCCCTACTGCCTTCAAAAGAAGGAGGAAGAGTTGTTCAGGAAGCAGGTGCAGGGAAGAAAAAGACCTGTGGCAGAGGCTTGCCTCTGATGCCTTTTTCGAGCTTACCTAGAAACAGAGGCCAGACAAAGTTCAAAGAATAAAAGCAGATATATTTAATGAAGGGCCTTCAGGTACATTAAGGGCAGACGAAGCCTCCCCAAGGGGCTACACCCAAAATGGATGATGGTCACGAGTTTTTCAGACAGATGTAAGTTTGGTCTCTTTACATATCAGGGGTTAATCCTCCAATAACAGCTTCAGGTAATGAAGTTATATTCCTCCAGTTTGCTCCCCCCAATTCACTTTTCTTTATATTTTTCAGAGCCTGAGGCTGTAGGGTGTCTCTGAGTTTCAGGCCTAGAGGAATTGTTTTGTCTGACCAAAATGTGTAGGTAGTAGCTAACACTTTATATGGAGTTATGCACTAATGCAGTATAGGATTTGAAAAATGTAAAGGCTAAAATCTTAAGGCATCACCTCTTGCAACTTTTTGTTCAACCTGGCCCATTAAACAGGTTGTAAAATTGGGTGAGAAGACTTCTCCTGCCATATCTGTACATGGGAAGACATATTGATTTGGACATTACTGTTTAAATTAAAAACATTGACAACCATAGATTGTAGCTGACATGACTAAGAAACAGGCACATTCTAAAAGATAAATACAAACCTGCTGAAAAAAACATATAAGGTAGGCAAAGATAGACTTGTTTGAAAAAGCAGTGTTACATGGCCCCTAAGTTAATGCTAGTCACAGTCACATGTGTTAACTTCCTCCTAGCTTCTACTATCTGAATCTGCTGTGCTGAAGAGGGAGGTTTTTTGCACGGTCTTACGAAAGTAGAACTGCAGAGACTATTTAAATGTCACAAAAACTACATTAACATCTATTAAAACAGTCCAATTTCACCCTATGGTCTTTGGGTTTAGAAGTGTAATGAAAGTTTTTTACAAAGGGCTAGTGAATAAATCCTTGGGATAAAAACACTGCCTATTACTGCGACAGGGCAGAAATAAATTTGAGGACATTAAAATGCATTCTTTTCTTCTGAAAGCAAAAAATTTGCTCTGCAGTAGCTTGGAAGTATTTCCTAAGTGCAACCTGTGCTTCAGACAAACCTGTGCACTGTTAAAAACATTGATACCAAGGGGTGTGGAGGCAAGTGTTCCCAGAAATGGAAGTACAGGTAGTGACAGGCAGGAAGCTAATGGAAAAGTCCAGGGGCCTAGGGAACCCTGGTTCCAATCTCTTCTTGTCTTCAAACATATGCCTTTCAATATTTAGGTTAGGTATAACTATTCCTCTTTGGCCCTTAGCATTTTGAGGGAGATTCTCTTTTTATCTGAGCTAAGTTTAAACTCAGCAGAACTGACAAATGGTACCTAACAAAATCACTGTCTCAGGGCACTAAGTAAAATGCACATAATTTCTCACTTCAGACACTGTTTTATCAATATGGTTTTTATGTTTGGGTAAAAGGAAAAAAACTATTTTTCAACAGCACTGGACAGGCCAAGTGGAACTCAGGAACCCTGGAACCCAGCTTAGCACTTAGGCAAACTGAAGACTTTCATTAAAGTGTTAAGTATATCTTATGACATATTCCTAAAAGACAGATTCAATGTTTCTAACATACTAAAGAAACAACTTTGTATTAAGTTTTCTCTTTACTCTTTGTCAGCTTCATGATTAAGGGGACTAACTAATTTAAATTATATCTGTTAGAGAAAGGAACATACAAAATTTCAAGAAATAGAAGAATTAAGTTTTCTCAGAGAAAAAATCAATTAAAAGCAGACACTCCACAATGTTTCAGATACTGTTTCACGCTGGCAGCATTTTATAGTGTAAATTTGTCTATCTTCTATAGGCTCCTCTATTTTTACTGTCAAATGGAGGAGAATTGTTAGAGGACACCTTTTTACCCCTACCTTCTGCCAAATTTCTCTTTGTCACAAAGAATACTGCATCCAACTGGTGACTAAAAACTGAAATTAACATTTATTCACTAGGAATTGGTTCTACAGCTTCACTCACCAGAAATGGCATCAAAGCTGCTGTTTTCTTTGGTAGTCATCTGCATTCCTATTAACCAAGCAGTTTTGCCTCAACTTTTGAGTTTTGCAATATTGAAGGGGCTCTCTGGGAAAAACAAGTGTTTAACAACACAAGAGGGCATGTCCCTACTGAATAGCTATTTACTTTGGGCTGAAGAGGTGAAAAAAATCTCAGTAAAAGTCAAACATTCCATCTCATCACATGACATGGGTGCATACCAGAATGTTGGTAATGAATTGGCTCCATGGAAACATTTATTGCGTACATGGAGACACTTCTCAGATACTTTCCTTTATGAGAAGAAAAAAAGCAGTAGCAAGCCAGTCTATAAATATTTGGCAAATTTTGACTGATTGTTGTTGATTACAGTTACAAACGACTAGAAAATTTGGAAAGCAACACTCTTGAGATATAGGAATTTGGATTCACTCAGCCCTACCCTAGCTGGATTAAAAATAACATTTTTTTTGCCAAAGCTGTTTCTGTTCTAATTGTCAAATGCCATTGAGCAAACAAAGGTACTTCGTTGAGAAACAAACAGCAAGGCTTTGTTGAAAAAGAAAATTAAGTATCTGCTTTGTACAGACTAAATCAAAGTCCTTTATTTGTAATTTTAAGCGATTCTAAAATGCACATGTGCTTCTCTTTCCACAGACTGTAGAGCTGCACAAAAGAGTGCAGAAGCATTTAGCTGTTGTTAAAATAAGTGAAATGTCTTAAAATGGAACACTGAACAAGAACCACATGCATTTCTGTTGCCAATCCACTGAATTCAGTCGACCCAAAACAAATACTATTTTGGCCAACAATGAACTTTAGCTTTACCAGTTTCCTTTATTAAAAAAAAAATTAAATCCTGTATCTCAAACAGCTGAATTCCACACACACAAATGGCATATTCTCTCTAGAATAATTTTAGCATGCTATCAGGATACTTAGAATAGACCTGAGATAAAACAGTCAGACAGTGCAAAAATAAGAGTAGCATTCAACTGTTCTTCTAATAATTCACCTTTTCTATGAAAATAAGTTTATGTTTTTTAGAAGTATATATTATTCTAATATCTTTTTATTTTAATATAGTTTTAAAATTCAATTTAATTTTCAGAACACTTCAGAGCCCAGGCTTTTACCAGGATCCACCAGTAGGTTTCATATAAACTGGTGCTTCCTATTCAAAAAAGACTTGCATTTTCAGCAGGAGGGAAGTGTTTAAGAACAGTATCACTTATGCACTATGCCAAGTAATAATCCCGGAAATTATCACTGTGAACTAAAAATAAACTCCTCAACAAAAGACAAGTCATACCTTTACCATCTACCTCAATCTCTCTGGTTTGGGGTGGGGGGAGCCTTTTTCAATACTATTTGTCATTTCATATTAGAGATAGAAATTTTGGAAGATACTACATGTGTGGCCACAGGTATCTTGCTATTTTGCAGCAAATGAAAAACTTTTTGTAAAGTTATACACATTTATTGTACAGTAAGTGATACTTTAAAGAAAAAAATAAGAGTGCTCAGAAAGATAAAAAGTAATTTCTGTTCCTTTCTATCACAAAAGTCCTTCCTGACTTCAAAATCACAGGAAAAGCAATGGCAACTATGTCAGACTTCTACATGGCAGTAGGAAGATGCAGTTATTCTGGTTCCAAATACTACATTTAATTGCATACTTTTAAATAAGTGTAACAGAAGTCTCTGTGCTAATGTACTGCTCAAGGAGGAGGAAATCGGATAAAAACTGAAAATTAGGAAATTAATATAATTTTTCATCTATTATGGACAACCACTTCCCAAGGGATCTGAAAAGAAACAGCTTTTATATGAGGAAATGTAAATAATTTATTGTTTTCCAAGTGTCAAAATTCCTTAAAAATATCAAGAATGAAGGATAAGGGACTAAATTCAGAGAGCAAACTGTCCATAGCCTGGCTATAGTCAACACCTATATATACAATCTTATTAATAAAGGGTTCAAGATAATTTAAAAGGCAATTGCTTATGTCTGTAATACTCTATCATGCCAGTAAATCAAGGGCCTTTGGGTATATTTTTCTTTTATCATGTTTTCCCATCTTTTGTTCTTTTGGCAATAAAGCCAAATAGTTGTACCATTTCAAAAGAGATACTACTCTCTTATTCACTTCTAATTTCCATTTTAACACAGCAACTTGGAAATATACATTTCACATACATATACCTACAAAAACAACTCATGTTCACAAGGCACTTCCCGACCATCTTGGTAAGGAATTTCATAGGCTCACATTTTTTGAAATTAACAAGAAGGTGAATAACTGTAATATAAGAATCATCTGTCACACTAACATCTCATACTATTCCTACTGAAATTCCTGTGGTGAAACAGGTACAAGCAAAACTATGAAGACCAGCTCCTACATAAGGCTAGGGGTTTTAACTTAATGTAAAGCAGAACTAAAAAAGGCTCTCTGTATGAGACTTCCCTGTACCTTAAACATACCAACACTGTTATGAACTTTCAAATGTACCATGTATTGCACCTTAATATCTTCTGAAGTACAGAAAATATTCTCTCTCAGACTTCAGGATTAGAGCTAAAGGCCTCATATTCTAAGGTTTTTTTACTTTGATCACATTCTGGATGTGAAATCAGCATCTCCTCGTAGTGATCTCTCTCCTGTAGTGAAAACCAGGATGCAATACACTTTTTTAATACACAAGCATGATACTAAACATCTGCACAAACCACAAAGAGAAGCTTGTCCTGCCTGGTGTTTATAATCCTTATAAACACAGAAGATGACCTAACTGCACTATATTTACCTTAAGCAGCAGACTAAGCTCAAACTTGTGTTAAGTAAAGACCCCATCCTTAAGAGAAAAAAATACACCTGTCACCTGTGTACGTGCTCCTCGTGATCTTTTGCCCAGCCTATGCAGACACATTGCTCTGCCTGCAACTCCCTTATTGAATAGCACAGGGCAACAGTCTGCCTCATAAATATTTACTTGAGAAAAGAGTAACTAGATACATCTATTCTTATGGTATATTTTCTAGCTTAAACTCAAGTGGGTTTTTTTGCAGATATATAATGAAATTTTCAGTATCTATGCTATCACATAATATTTCTGTTCTATCTCAGGTTCTACTTTCTTTCATTAAAAAAGCATCCTGCACACAAATAGATAAAAAAATTTATTCAACAGAACATATGACTTCTGAACAGCAGGCCAACAAGCTAGTCGTACTTGTAAATGGTCTCTGACCAACTCTTATGGAAGACATGAGCAGCATACAGTTCTCTATCTTCCAACAGAGTGCTGCTTGCATGTTTATCTCTGCTTTCAACTTCCTGTACTTTTGCAGTTACCTACAATGCAATGCATGAGGATGGGAAGGTCAAAGTCATCTAGCCAATCAATCTCAGCAATTAAAAAATATTTGACATCAATGCACTGTTAGTTGAGGGTATATGCAAAGGAAGGGGGAAAGGATGGCAGGGGAGGAAGGGAAAAGAATCATAAATTATACGTAAACATCACGGGTAGGAATTAAGACATCACCTCCAGTCAAGATTCAGTCTCTCTGACGTTACTCCTAAAATACACTGCACAGTCTCATCCAACTCTGATGGACGACCACTCCCTATGGAGTGGTCGACCTGCCACATACAATGACTGCTCTCTCTCCACCCTCTCTATTCCCCCTATTTTCTGCAGATTGGAATCTGCTGTGCATTAGGAAACACTCTTATTACAAGAGTGAGACAGTGGAAAAAGGTCAAGTTCCCAGTAAGGTTCTACCCTCACTGATGCAGTCATTAGATGGTCAATGCTAAATCCAGATCATAAAAATCAATTGAAACTGAATCTAGAGAGCAGCTAAGCATCCTAGCTTCACGTGTCTCTCATTTGATAACAGGTGAGTTGTAAAAACAAGAACTTTGGTATATATTCAATATCTTATCTCATTTACTTGCAACAAGTCAGGCTTGCATGTGTACTGAGGTGTGCACACACAGGTGTAACATTCTGAGTCCTTACATGAAAACTACATCCATTAAAAGCACAGCATTCACTCAAACAAAGCAAAACATCAGGAGAGCATTCACACTGGAGTCAGAATCAGCATGCAGCAACTAGAGGTTTATATCTTTCATAGATGCCATCTGATTACAGAAAAAAAAAAATCTAAAAAACCTGAAAACAGATACATTTACGAAGGGAGATGTGAAAAAAGCTACATCCTTTACTGTTTGTTTATAAACAGCCCAGTGCACATTCTGAAATACTCCAGGTAACAGTAACCAAAAGCTACAAACTCACCATAAATTTTGTTGTTCTTAAGATTCTATATTAGAATTCCAACTCGAAACTTTTGAACAAAGAAAGAAGGTCTCTAGGCAAATTTACAAGTAATAAAGTAACTTGTATCAATCAGTTGTGTCTCAGTTCATTCTGTGTATTGACAGGGATCTCACTTAACTACTGCAGCTTTCTTTCCTAAATTAGAACCACTAATGCTAAATAGCAAAGCATAGACAGCTACTTCACACATCAGTAAAGTAGCATTAGCTTCAACCAAATGAGGTCTCCTTTCTTCTTTTAACACTCTGGAACAGCTGTAAAAGGTTTTGCCCTGGTCTAATGCGGCAAAATTACTCACCTTCCCCATCGGGGCTCATATTTTCATAGGAATCCCAGCGTATTAGTGGGTCTGATGTATTGTAATCAACTATTACTCCATGATCATTCTGAAGGTGTTCACATCCTAAAACGAAATACGTATTTGAGACCAAAAATCATCAGTCATATATGTAATTATATATGCACACAGATATATGTATGTAGCCTTCTGACAGATGCTTGCTCCCTGAATGGCAACACCCTATTCTGAAATGTAATAAGCAGCAAGAGGGGAAGAAAGGTTAAATAAAACAGTTTTTGAAAAAACTTAATTTATCATTCAGAGAATTTCATCTTGAGCTTTTTCATTACGATGTAACTTTTTGAGCTTTTTGATTATGATGTGATTATGGCTGATAACTTGGAACTCGTCCCTAAACACAACTGATACAGATGATTGGCCCAGCCCTAGAGGGTCAGACATGATACAGAGCTTTTGAGAATGAAACCATGAGTACCTATAAGGAGATGGTTCTAAAGGAATGATAAAATTAGACTTTGTTACAGATTTTACTCTGATTCATACAGATTATCATTCTGATACCAGAGCAATTTATCACTAAGGATGAACAGGGAGAGTTGAAAACATGTCCCTTCCAGTTCCCCCAAGGTGGCAGCTCTGCAGAATCTGAGACTAGACAGCTGGCTTTCATTGTGTTTTGCTGTATTTAAGTATACTTGCGGAATATACCTGGAATTTTCAGCAGTATCCCATGTTTTTGTGCCCTTAACAAGGCATTAAATAATGTTTAGACTTTAAATGGATACAGTGAGGAATTTAGGCACAGTCCAGTGATTCAAAGCAAAGCAAAGCAAAGAACAAGCATCAGCTTGAACTTGGCTTTGATGCTGATACAAATCACTGTCTTTTCTGTGTAGATTGGGAAGAAATAAATCCTCAGTGATCAAACCTTGGGCTGTGTCTGCAAAGCAAGTCCTACTGTAAATTTTTCTAAAGCAAGTGTTACACACATACTGTGACTTTTAAAACAAAAATAGTTACAATTAGGACAAGAATGTCCTAATACCTGTCCTGTACCTTTATGTGCAGCCTGGAAAAAGCCAGCTGTAGAAAGTTGCTGTGATGACATTTGTCACAAGGCAGATTTATAAACTTTATTATTAAATATTCAGGGATCTTATATTCTTGGCAACTGCATTCTTTCTTAAAAATATCACAGCCAGTTATGTTCTAGAATACTGTATCCAGCTTCAAGCTACAGAATACAAGAATTATATTAATAAATTGAAGCAAATTCAGGGGAGTATGACCAGAGTGGTCAGGACAGAAAGACCTTCCCTGTAAGAAAAGGCTGAGGGGTCAGGGCTTCTTCAGTTTGGAGAGGAGATGGTCTTGACAAGGAGCTGACAGCAGCCTCCTGAAGGCTGTAGAGGAGACAGCCAGGTTGGAGCAAGGCAAAAGGAAAAGAAACAGGCAAAATTTGAATCTAGATAAATTCAGACTCAACATCAAGAAAAAAATAATTCCACTGTGAGGATACTCAGGCATTTAAATAGCCCACACACTGAGGCTGTGATGTCTCTGTCCTTGAAGTTTTTCATTATTTGACTGGACAAAGCTCTAGGCAAACTGATCAGATCTCACAAATGAGCCTGTTTTCAGCAGGAGGATGGACTAGAGATACTCTGTAGTTATTCTACAATTCTATAATATTTTCAGATGCAGAAAAATCATTTTGAAGAAATTGTAAATAAGTATTTCAAGATATCACTGAAAAGCAGGAAATAAACTCTTCAACCAATTCATAGGTTAGAAAGCCAACATTACTAACAGTGTTGGCTGCATGGGGGTTTCTCCTCAAACCACATACCCCAATAACCTAACAAACCAGGTTATATTCCTGAAACAAATACATACTCATCACATTTCCTGCATACATGCCTATATGCTAATTATTTCTGTGGACGTATTTGGATATGGCTCCAGATTTTCAGATTAATTGTGACAGCTAGAGCTGGTCTGTAGCCGCACAGACAATCTGGCCTCACAGACACCGACTGGACCAGCCTGGTGGGATAACAGAAATAAACAAGTGCCCAGGTATGAAAGCCATAGGCTGAATGCAAGCTCAGACAGGCACCACAGCCAATCCCGTTGAAGCACGAATGCAGCCGCGCCATTGGCCAATGAGCTGGGCGGAGTTAAGACCCTTAACCAATCAGGTTTGAGAGCGCGGGGAATGCGAAGCCCCTATAAAAGGGGCGCGCATCAATAAACCTCGGCTGGTGCTGCATCAGCTCCGCGTGTCTTTGTCACACTCCTGTCTCCAACATCAGCGACAATTAATCTTTTCTCTTTGAGAGTATTTCAAACGTGGTGATGTCATAATGTACTTCTCTTATCATTCTTTGTTTTGATAGATGACCCTTGTTCTCAAAACTAAGATCTCCACTAGTACATATTAATCACTAATGTAAGTAAATAAAGAAGCATTAGCTGGCACAAGACTTGCTAGTCACAGATGTAGAGAATTAACACAAGGTCACATGAATCTCCAATGTTTGTATTTAAGCACTGTATGGTGCAAAACTAAGCATTAACCACAAATTCAGAGATCATATAGTATTGTGCTAAAGAATTTTTCAATGTCTTCCCAGACTGCTGCGTAGACTTCTTTATTAACCTTTTCAAATCTAAACCAGTAACTAATATATTTTAATGAAAAAGTAAAATTTCAGATTTTTTACAACAGAAGTAGAAGAGGAAAAAAGAGGGGGTTTTTTAATGCATATTTCACTATGATTTATTTCCAAATTAAGCATATTTTTGGTTCTCTATGCTCACCTTGAATTTTCTCTGGAGTTTCTGAAAACACCAATTCCACCTTGCTGTAATCAGGGAAACGGTCATCTGAGAACAAAGGACAGGATTTCAGGAAGATGTTTGCCAGGAGACCACTTTCAGAGCACTCAAAAATCAGAATTCTCTATACCTATCTATACATGTACTCTCATCGCTCTTCCCTTCCCACCTGCAGCTTAAGTGATCTGCTTTTAAAAGCCACATTCTTTGTGCCACACATTCTTCAGAAAAGACCATATAAACGCCAGTTGGACTTTAGCTTTCTAGAAGAGTCAAAAGCAGAAGAGATGTACAGTTTCTAACCCTCTCTCTAGACAGTAAACAGACATGCCTTATAGAGAAAACACACCCAAGAAAATTAAAATTGCTCCCCATATCGGCTAAACCACAATACTCGACCACAAAACTTTTGGTAGCCTTATGCTGTATGTTGCAGGAAAATATGCTTGAATTTAGTTTGCTAGTAACATAGGCAGAGGGAAGTTCCAATCCTGCATATAAACACAATAAAACTGATGATGCGATTTGGAAAATATGAGGACTAGTGCGACACATTTTCAAGTGTGTCTGAAAAATTTGTGTCCATTCTTTGATATTCTGAAGCATATTAAAAGACTCAGACTATTTCACAAACACATTATCAGACTTTACGACTGTCATCACTAGCCAGAAAAGGGAACAATTTAGCTCATCTTAATTCCCTCAATGGTGACTAACAGAGTCACCATTTAAATGAACGTTGGTTGTTTTTATAAATGTGAGAGAAGGTGATAAGGACTATGGAGGAGCATCTGAATTATTCTGACAAAGTAAGTCGCTTGAAGAGCTTTTCCTGTCATTAGGGTTTTAAGGGGTTACATGCTACAATTTAACTAACTCAAAGCAGTCCCCTTTCCCCAAAAATAAAAAAGGAGAAAAAAAAAAAAGAATCCTTTTGAAAACAGGTGCTGAAGAAGATCATCACATGCACATGCTTGCACACCTGCACATATACACATCCAACCAACCACAGAAGTACCTTTGTTGGCATTATCCAAATCTTCTTTGCCAAACACCAAGCTATATCCTTGAATAGCTCCAGTGTGAAACTGAAGGCGAAAAATCACATCACGAGTAGCTGATCTGTATTTTTTGTGATAACACTTCATCTAGAAACACAGAGCAGCACTTTATGTCAGAAAGTATCTTCTTACAATTCTGAACTAATGTGCGTATATATTAGTTGCTAATTAAAGTAGCCACAACACAATTTATTGTAGACATCTCTGATGTTGAAATAAGCAGGATATACATTATTTAATCCTTTAAAATTACACAGGCCCAAGGCAGGATACTTCTAGATATGTAAAAACTAATAATCACTATTTTCATCGTTATCAATCACCTACAGTAGGTTATGAGCTAGAATCACAACATCTAGCAGTACAATATTGAAATGCTGACCTGTATACAGACTTCTTCTCTGCCAAATTAATGAATTTCAGCACACCCATTTCACAATAAATGAAGAATATGAGGACTTTTTCAAAGCAAGCTTGCAAGCTGATTATATCTATTTTAAAATAGATAAAAAACCTGCTCTAGTGATGACAGGATCTTATTTTAAGTTACTACAGAAAGTTGATAGTAGTTTGGACACCTTGTCTAGAGCACAGAACTCTACAAAAACATGTAGTATGAATTTCAGTAGCCAAAAGTGATACCTATTCTCTAACACTAGCTTCCCTTAGACTAAACCTATGGATATTTTACCTACTAATTCTCTGAGTCTACTGTAATACAAAGGCACTCAGCATTCTTACAGGAATGTATAAATTTTTTTGGCAATCTTAGTCACAGGACTGAAAATTTTGCTATACAATCCTGATTATATCAGGATTTTATGAAAAAGGAGATATTACTGAAATGCTTTAAAAATAAAACAAATACCACTTTTATTAAAGTCAGAATAAGAAAAGCATCCTAGATAGAAAATGCTGGACAATTGAAGAGCATAGAATTATTCAAATGAAATAGTGCAAGAAAGATTAGAAGCATACGAGAAATGGTTCTGAAAGTTGGGGTTAGTAACTCATAGTTATGAAATTCTTCTCACTACAGCATTTGAAAAATCTAACATGTTACTATCTAGCCTTCATTATAGTAACCCCACAATATCCTAAATGCCAGAAGTTAACCAGCACTGACCATATACCTGGCACATAGGACAACTTCTGAAATATTTCAGCCCATATACCAGGAATGTTTTCTTTTCAAGTATTCTGTACACAAATCACATATTCCTAACCCATTAAAAGGGCTGGCAGAATCTCCATGCATGTAATTTCTATTTTATCTGAAAGCAAAGGAGGTTGGTTGTTTCTTTGTTAGTTTGTTTTAAGAGAATCCCCTACAGCATATTGGCAATACCAGGTAAAATAGTATTTGCTTCTTTTTTCAGAGAGTGCTTTACATGCACTAAAAGGAACATTGTGTACACAACCCTGTCTATTAAAGAGACCAACTTCCTTTTAGTCTAACACAACTACCAGCATCACTTCACTACTTTAATGACCAAAAATGTATGAGTAACAGTTTGACTGCTTGAGTCACTAAATAAATGCTCAATCTCCAGTATGCCAAACAACTCGGTAAAGGCAAAACACCATCATAAAGGATGAAAAAGGCAAGTTTGCCCAGAAGTGAAAAATGGACAGAAACATAATTAAGAGAGCCCTGATGAGAGATATTAAAACTAACCTGCTCCAAAATGCAGAATTGGTATGAAAGTAACTGTGATAATTCCATTTAATTGTATTATTTGATCAAAAGTACTTGAAAATAGCTTCTTTATAGACATTCATCTACAATTTAAGTTTTGGCTTTGCACATTTGTTGGATTTACTCAAAATGTACTGTCTTTTACATAATCTCATTTATAAAAGTGCTGAATGAGAGAAGGAGTTCCTCCTTCTTTCTACTTTGTAATTCAAAGTACCAGCCTTAGATTTTACCTAGATTAACTTAAAATTAAATAATTAAAAATGTCAATTAATTAAAAATTAATTTATTTTTAGCCCTAATGAACTTACCTACAGAGAATTGAAATTTTTAATGAAAATCTGTCTTTTCTTACAATCAGCAATATTTTACCTCTATATCCATAGACGTAAAATATCCTTTAGTGTTCAGTATGCATAATAAGCTTTCAATGAAGTCTAGGCATAACTTTGATTTCTGACTCCATTACCTTTTGATGTCATAATAAAAAATTAATGCAATCCAGTCTAATGTCCTGGAAAATTCCTATATGCATTTGCAGATGTCAGTGCAGTTTTTCAACAGCTGCATCTGATCTCTATCACCACATGCTATTCACATGTTGTTAACAATTTCTCTAAAGCTAAGGCAAGAAAGGGTATTTTAGTTACCTTTTAAAAACAAACAAGCATGCATTTCAAGTAGTTAAACTTAAAGAATTGGAGATGGTGCATCTTACAGATCATTATTTTGGTCTGATACCACTGAAGTTTTTGATTAGACATAATAAAAAAATATTCAAAACTGAAATTTTTGTTTAGGAAATACTGAAATGCTGAAAAGGACACTGGTTTGCTCAGAATTACCTCAAATAACAGCACGAGATTAAGGAAGATTATCACTTTTTAAATGATCCATTACTGAAAAGCTACATGCTCTTTTAAAATTTTAAAATCTCATTTGAGAGATACTGAGTTTATCTCAGACTGATTTCTGCTGTGATGTCTTCCATTTCCTTAGGCACCGACAGTCCTTCAAAAAGTAACAAAATGTCCTTAATTTGAAACTGTCTCAAACTTTCAGAGTATACCAATTTATAATAGTATATTTAAAAATTGTTTCTCCATTTTTCAGTGAAAGAACAAAAGAACAATATACAGAACTGAATGGGGAGGGAAGATTAAAAAAGGAATCTGATACCAAGGACACTGCTGTGGTTTAGGAATGGTATTCCTCAATTCAATGTTCCCACTGAAACACTTCAAACAACACACCACTCTATCATACCGTCTCTCATTCAGCCATACCTAAAGACAACAGGATGCCTTTCAGCTCTGTGACCTGACTTGATCCAACTTGTTGCTCAATAGCTTCTGCAACTTGTCACATAGGACTCTGTACTGCTGCTTTCTGTTTTTAATGTATCCCTACAATACTGCAGAAACTGTTGGTAAAGACAGCATATTGTTTCTCATTTTCTGGTGCTGATAATATAGTGAGGCCTTCTCAGCACATCACCTTTTCCTCCTGCTTCTCTGATGTTAGTACAAAATTTTTGCCTTCAGGCCAGCTTGTGTTGACTTTCAAGATCCCTGGGCAATTGGGGTTTCCTATTCAAGCTGGCCGTGTGATCAGCGATCAGCATGACTCACTCCATGAAGCATCAGTGGCACGTGTGAAACATCCTTTGAACATCCAGCCCAGCACTGGCAGTTGTGCTTTGGTGTCAGTCACTTCTGAAGCAGCTCAAACCCCTTCATAAGGTGCCAAGATCTCTTTTTCAGTAGGAGTGTAGCAGGCCTGACTCCAGAACCCCAGGGCTTGTCCTCAGGTGTCCCTGGGTACCTTTTAGCCAGACACTCCAGGAAGGACCATTCTCCTCACCTGCTGTATAGACCATACTTTTCATATCTTATCCTGTTCTGACTGGCCCAAGGGCTACTGCATGAGCAATCTCTTGTTTGATTTGTTCAAAAGCTTGTTGTTGTTCAGGACCACATGTAAAATCATTCTTCTTCCAGGTCATTTGATAGAGAGGCCTAATAATCTAACTGAAATCTGAAAAATACATCCTCCAAAAACCTAGGAAAGCCTGTGTTTCCTTCTTGCTGGTTAGTGTGGACATAGCTGCTATTTTTTTGACCACATTCATTGGAATCTGAAAACACTCATCTTGCCATTTTACTCTTAAAATCTGAATTTCCTGGACAGGTCCCTTGACCTTCCTCTGCTCTATGGCACTACTGGCCTTCGGGAAGACCTGTACTATCTTCTCGCCTTTCTCAAAAACTTTCTCTGCTGTGTAACCCCACAGAATGATATCATCATGGTGTTGCAAGTATTCTGGAGCCTTGCCCTTCTCCAGTTCAGTCTGGATCAGTACATGACAAATAGTTATGTACTGGGGGTGTTTCCAGTCCTGAGGCAGTCCATTCCTGGTGTACTGGACAACCCTCCAGGTAAAATCAAACTGTCACCTGCACTTGGCTGCTAAAGGAATGGAAAAAATACATTACCAAACGTAAGTGACACCACTTTGCTGCTTTGGACTCCACTTCATAGTGAATTTCCAGCATGTCCAGCACAGGAGCACTCAGTGATGGTATGACTTTGTTTAGGCCACCACAGTCCACTGTCAGTCTCCATTCTCCAATGGACTCATGCATTGGCCATTCAGGACTATTAAAGGGTGAGCAAGCCTTGCTGAGCATTCCCTAGTTCCCCAGAGGATGAACCATTTCATACATGGGGATGACAGTGTCCCAGTTTGTTGTGGTACTGTCAAGGGTACATTGTTGTGGTAGCGATTGGCACCTGCTGTTTCTCAACCCTCAGCAGTCCCACAGCAGAAGGGTCCTTTGAGAGACCAGGCAAGGTGTTCAGCTGTCCAATTTCCTGTCTCCACAGCAGCTATCCCAAAAGCCCAATAATGCCCTTTTGGATCCTTGAAATACCCTCTCCTGAGGTAATCTATGCCAAGGATGCACAGGGTCTCTGGACCAGTCACAGCTGGGTGATTCTGCCATTCATTCCCAGTTAGGCTCACTATAGCTTCCAGTAAAGTCAGCTGTCACTCCAGAAATAGCAAAAGATTCTGTCCCTACATACCTCGATGGCATCAGGGCATTGTTCACTGGTGTCAACTCAAACCTTACACTCACGTGGGTCTGATGTGCCAGGCCATAGGATCCATGCAGTCCAATAAATCAGACTGTCTCTTTCTTCCACCTGGATAAAGGTAGGCCCCCCCTGGGTAACAGTACTTGTTGCTCATTTCTTGTAAGTACAGAGGTCCCTTTAAGAACATTGAAAGTAACATCAGTCCTCCTATTCTGTCTGAGGACTTACTCAGAAACTGGAAACTGGAGCAGGATTTATCCTTGAAGAATTTCCTGCACTATTTGTGCTTCCCCTCAACTCACACACCGGTGCTGCTAGGACAGAGGTGGGTTTTCCATCCCACCTCCATATGTTCTCTCAATGGTTATGCAGGTAAAACCACAGGTTACTTTGTCGTGTGTACCCTCTCTCTTGAGCAGGACAATGCTTGTTGCTAATAGCAGAGACTGGTCTGTACTGGCAGGGCATGGGACACTTCTTAAAATTGCTGGTAGTCCTCTTCGAACTGCAGGAGGTGCTGGGACAGTCTTTCCACAGATAAGGTGCAGGCCCATAGGGAGGAAGAGATACCTCCTTCATATAGCAGAGTTTGGTAACCAAATTTTCCACTCTTTGTTCACTTTCTTTCCACGATATCGCTGTCAATGAGTTTGTATACAGTGATGGTGCACTTCTCAGGAACTTCCACCACATATGGTGTTTGTGTACACTGTACTTCATCTGGATTTATAGGGAACTGCTCATTATTTGAATCCTTATAAAGTGCCTCCAGCCCTTTCTCCACGGTGTTCTACTTGTCTCAGTGCACTAACTGATTACCATTGTTAAGATACAAGACACTCCTTATACTTGACAGGAGTCACTCCAGAGGCTGAGATGCTGTCATCTTCCCAATCCCAATGTAGGCATTCTAGGACAGGGATCCCAGTTGCTTGGCTTCATTATCACTTTGTTTCATATCGTGGGCCACAATATCCCAGCATCTGACCAGCCACATCACCAGGGCTACCCGGCTGGTGACTGAAATCTTTACCCATATCTCATAGCTCACCCAGAGACAGGGACCAGGTGATTATCCCTAGCCCTGCTTCTTCCTCTTGTAGAGGGCCCTACTGCCTCTTCATCCCTCATTATGCCAACTGATTCAGTCTTGGATTTCTTCTTCTGTATAGGGGCAACTGCTACCAGCACATGTTGTTGCCCTGGTTCAGCTGCAGTTTGAGTGGTCACAGCACCTGTTGACTGCTTTCCACCCTTCCTCCTAAGAGTGCTGTCTGGCAATGAGCAATGTCCAATAAATAGCAGCCAGAGCCCAGTATATTGCATAACTTCATTCCTCTCTGGAACTAACAGACAGAGCATCCCTTCTTTTGCACATTTTATCACTTCAACAGAGTCTTGTAGTTGTTCAGGGACGAGCTTACAAGCCACTGGAGCAAAACAGTCCTTCAGAAGCTGGCCCATTTCCTCCTACCTTCCATGCCACTCATGACAACCCACCCTCGGGGCAGATCTCTGAAAGACCCTCCTAAAAATCTCCTGTAACTCTAAACATGGTGTGGACCTGACTGAGGAAAGCTGGCAGACCTAGCACAAGAACATGCTTTCCTAAATATCCAAGGGGAATTAAAAATTCTCAAAAATTGTTGTAACATGTCTGAAAGAGAAAAAAGAGGTGAAAAGCTGGGGAAAATCATTCTCCCCTGTTTCCCCCATAAACTGAGTATAATTATGAATGGACTCCCAAAGGTAGTGCTGGAGGTAAGGGCAGGAGAGCAGCACTCAATACACATCCCAAATGACCCTCATTGTCCTTGATGTTACCACATCATAGGCTGGTATCACATAGTACATCAACAAAACAATCCTGATCTCTTTCCCTGATCTGAAAAATATCTTGACAGTTAGGTACTACACCACATGGACAAATCAAGCAACATTGTGATCCACGGCTCTGGACTTAATGCAACGAAATGCTTAGATGAAATTTGTTTCCAACCCACTCTGGGCAGACCCATTCCTATCCTAACCCTTCATGCCCCACACTGGGTGCCAAATAAGGCTACTGTGGTTCAGGAATGGTGTTCTCCAATTTGCTGTTCCCACTGAAGCACTCCAAACCACACACACTGCTCAATCACTACCCCTCTCCCTCTCCCCCACAGCAGCCTGGAGAGGAGAACTGGAAGCACAAACAGTAACAGCAACAATAAAAATGACAGAAGGTACAAGTAAACAAAACCCAAACAATTCACACAAGATTGCTCACAGACCACTCCCCTTCTTCCTCCTCCCTACATCCCAGAAACCCCAACAATATCAGAGCATTCCCTCCATCATGCTACCTGACCAGGAAGGAAGCTCTTCCCCTGTCCCTGAAAAATGACATGAGGTGGTACAAAATAAGCTTTGGGTCCAAACCGTGCCCCATCTGGCTACTGCAAAATTTAACTCTATGCCAGCCAGACCTCAGACATTATCTATCCCTTAGTTGGTATTGCACTATTTTGAATGCTAGAACAATTTAGAATTACTTAGGGATTTTCTTTATACCAGGTAGTTTTATAATTGTACACACTGCCTGCCAAATTATAGGACAAGATATTTTAATGCCAAATTACAAACACTCCCCACTGTAATCTTTATAAAGAAAAGAACACTACAGACCTTACTGGACTTGGTGATGCTATAAAATTAGAATGATCAGAGCAATTGTTTTGAAAACAATTTGCTCCTGAAAATCTTCTTGTTTGAGTTTTACACGAGTTTTTATTCCCATGAAAGTCAAAGATGATGACTAAGTTAACCTAAAATATTCTCCAGGCATTTCATCCAATACTTTTTTTTTCACAAGAACACAAAACAGGTCAGAGACTGTAAACTAAATATCATGTCAATAAATTTTCGTTCCATACAATTAACTCACCATAATATCTCCCTTCAAAAGCTGGGCAGGGTCTATAGCAATGCAGATTCGACTTTGATTTTCTGACCCTATGCTACTTGACAGGAGAAAAAAAAATAAAATAAAATACATGGTTTAAAGACACAAAAACACAAAACAAACAAGAAACCCACAAACAAAACTAAAAAAGTATGTAATTCTGCAATAATGAAAATTAATACCTAAATTCAAACATAATGTAAAATGTTTACAAACTTACTATATTCCAGATGTATAAACTGGTTGCATAGCCTGGTATAACTTCAAAAAAGGCCGACAAGCTGAAAAGAAGCCAACAAAAAAGGGTGTTTTGTAATATTCAGATATAGGAAAACAATTACAACTAGGAAGCTTCATGCACATCCAGAACGAGCAAAATGGCACAAGTGGCAATGCTGGACTGTCAAAATACCCTTCAAAGCAAAATTCGCTAAAAGGTATTGTATTGTATTGCAGACTAGTTCAGAATTCAATAGGGAGAGACTTTAAAGGATTCTAGTAAGGAAGGAACCAAATTCTGCAAGAAAACAAAATTATTAAAGGAAGAATGGTAATGGCCAGAATAAAGCAAACACCCAGTATAAAATAAAAACATTTCCAAAATAAACAAATAATTTGATCTTCAGTTTTGTTTCAAAATTAGTAACGCCCTTAAATTTCAACCTAGAACAAACAATACCCTAACTTTATTAAAGCAGTTATTTTAGAAATAAAAATCAGACTAAACACCAATGACAATATAATCATTACAAATTCATGCTGATTATATTACAAAAGAAGTGCTATTTAACCCTCCGATAATAAAAATGCAGCAACACAAAACTGGTATTTAATCATAAATCATTAAGACCTCTAAGTTCATCAAGTCCATTTATAAAAGTTGAATTCCTTTACTGTGCTCTAGCACATCATCTCATTTTATGATTTTAATTTTAAAGCCACTTATGATAGCAAGCCACGTTAGTAGCACTGGTGAGACCACACCTCAACTACTGTGTTCAGTTCTGAACCACTCACTTCAAGAAAGACACTGAAGTGCAGTAGTGTGTCCAGAAAAGGTCAAAGGAACTGGTGAAGAGTCTCCATACAAATCCTATGAGGAGTAGCTGAGGGAGCCGGGTTGTTTAACCTGGAGAAAAGGAGGCTCAGGGTGACCTCATCACTCCCTATAACTACCTGAAAGAAGGCTGTAGCAAGGTGGGAGTCAGCCTCTTCTCCTGGACAACTAATGATATGATAAGAGGACATAGGCTCCCTCAAGCGGCAGAGAGAAGGTTTCTTTTGAACAGCAGGAAGAATTTTTTCACTGAAAGGGTTGTTAAACTTTGGTGTGGAAAGCCCAGGGAGGTGATCATCATCCCTGTAGATGTTCAAGAAAGGACTGGACATGGCACCCAGTGCCATGATCTAGTTCACAAAGTGATGACGGGTCAAAGGTTGGACTCGATGAACTTGGAGGTCCTTCTTCAAATGGAATGATTATGTGTAATTCTGTAAGTACACCCTATCCAGACAGCTTTTCCACACAAAATCCAATCTCAGAAAAGAAATTATATTTATAATCATTTCCCAAAACAAAGAGGAAATGACTGAAATCTGACTAGATTCTCAGATCTTTTGCAGTAACAGGGACCACAACTGTTAAGATACAGGCAGACATGAATAGTATCAACTATTAATCTAACAGAGAATAAGACTGATTTCAGCTGCTCATATTTTTACTCTTAGAATGCTTCTCTTCTGGTTACTTTATTGGGACTATTTGGATGGATATCAAGAAGATATTAATTCTATTTTGACATTCATGCAGGCTTTCTAGAAAGTTCCAAAATGAAACAAGACTTTGATCCTACACCTGAATAGGAAAAATTAGGTAATTTACCTCCCCCAGCATCTAAGTTTGGGATGCCATGAAGGATAACATAGTGCAGGAAAAGAGGGGTTGCATTCATTTTCACAGATCCAGATAGAAGGCCACTTAAGAACTGCACATATCTGAAAACAAAAAGTTTATCTGAATTATATAAAACCACTAATACCAGGGAAATACATTATTTACACAATGGTATTTCCACATTATGAGTAATGAATAACACTGTGACAATGTACGTAACTCCAAAATAATAATCTTCACAAAACAGCATGAAAAGACACTTTAATTTACCACTGTATTAAATCCATGGCTGTTATACTGCTATTGTTGATACCTTTATTTTAGTTATTTACATTACTACTCTAAGTAAGAAACTAAGTAGAAGAGACAGTAAAGTCAATTGTTTTGGTACACATTCCTAGTTACAACTGTAGTCTTAAATGTCTTTCACAGCAGCATGATATGGGTCCCATTCAATTTACAGTGAAGTTATCCTCATTAAAACAAAAGTAAGAAGTGCCCTTGTCAAGAATTTTAGTATTAAGGGCAATGTGGTCAAATAATATCTTCATAATGAGAAGTGATCTCATTCAGCACAAAACAAGAGGAAAACTACCAGCAATGTGAAAATTATTCTATTTCTGTGATTTAATACATGGTTTGGTCACAAGCTCATGAGCAAATACATGCAAGTAAACATCACTGCAGTGTCTTTAATTTTTCCACTGCTTTGAGTCCCTTTTTCTTCCATGACTATGAGAAGACCTTCATTTAACTTTATTCTCAGGAATGTATAGAGGAAAATCACCTCTTTTTCACCTTTATGCACAGGTCTCATTATCTGAGGTCCTGGTTCACCACAACTAAGGATATCCTGCTGAGTAACAACAGCATTACTACCCCAGAATGGGGGCTGCATTGATTTAAAATAGGTTTCATTTTACAAAGAGCTTGCAAAGCTCAGCTTATTTTAAATGTTAAGAGAATGTAACTTTTTTTTTTGTTTTCTCCCTCAGTCTTTCTGAAAGGATTTGGTACATCAAAAGCATAAATTTTACAAACTGGCATACCTAACATGACAAAAAAACAATGTGTTAAAATGTTTTGTCAGTGACTTCTCATGACTTTAATAAATTAGTTTATTAATATCAGTGTGAACATTTTCTCTCTACTAGCTTTTAATTATCACAAAAATTTGACTGAATTTTTGAAAACCTTTCTCAAGGCAGTGGGCTTAAGGGGCCTATAGACACTTGCTTTATTTTTGAGAAGAGCATTCCAAGGTTTATCCTGAAGGTTTATGAGAACTTTTTTTCATATGAAGGGTCTCTATACGCATTTCTGATTCAGACAAATCTTCAACTGCTTATCTGAGAATGGATTCAAAATAGATCTGTTGATCTGTTGTAGATCATTTGTACAGTATCCAACTAGCAGTAGGAAAAAGCTAAGTGACTTAATGGTCACTATTTATTTTTATCTGGACAAGATTTAGTGGAGAAAAGGTTTCAAAATGTGTAAAATGGGTGTATTTTCATACTTTACAATTTTGAGATCCACTTAAATTACACCCATTTATACATCAACTGCATTTTAGCAAGGGTATAACTAATTAATTACCCAGCAATGGTTTCAGAGAAAAAGCGTATTAAAAGGCTACTGACTGACCAGAATGGGAACAACGAAGTATAAAATTATCTACAGATATTAAGAGAGTTGGTTTTCCTTTCACTGCAATAAGATTAGTGGCCACTGCCTGGCCAAGCAAAGGTAGGAAAGGTGAGATTCAGGAGAAGAATTCTGACAAACAGTTTGGAAAACCACCTCTGTTCTCATGAGAAATGACACTCCAAAGTAAGTGTATATGTCTGGAAAATGGTAAGGGCAGCACAATTTCAATACTGGTGAGCAAAGGTGTTAACTCCATCAGTCAAGAAGCAAACTGAGTATCTCTGAGGCCCTCACCCCGCAGTTACCCCCAGAATTAAGCAAGTGTCATTGAAGGGGGCGTAGGAAAGATTGCTGCAACCATTTACACCTATTTAACATCTAGCTTTAGGACTCACATACAGTTCACTTAGGTTAGTAACTCCTGAAGCTTCTGTCAATATGGTTGAAAAACTGCCCTGATGCACAATTCACAAGCTGTTGTGGGGGCTCCTGGCTCTCACAGAAATATGCCTGCTGCCTAGGACTCCTGGATGGGAAAGTTAACAACATCTCTTCCCTTTTGCTGCTATGGCTCACACTTCTCTGTCTGGTAGGCAGCATACTCAAATCCTTATTATTGAAATGTGATACACATATATGCAAGCATAAAACTGAAACAAAAAAAGGCTAGTCAACTTCTACTTATGAAAGTTTATTTCAATTCTAACAGAATGTTATTATTTTTCAAGTTAAAAGGAGCTGCGCATGTCACCTAATGGGTTAAAAAAGTAACTGCTAAGTTTTTATTTAAAGATTAACAGAACCAAACACCTTTCACTAGTTGCTACTACTGATTCTTCTGTTTTAATTACTAGCAAATTCTTATCTTTTAAACAACTTTTAAACAACCTACTGCATACACATGGATTAAGAAAAAAAAAACAAACAGTAATTACCAAATCAAACCCAGATGATGTTTTATATTTCTAAAAGAGATTCACCTATATCACAACTACTTGTCTGATGGATACCAGTCTCTTTTGGCACTGAATCCTTCAATTACCTGTCATCAAAACAAGGTACACAGTGAACCCCAGAACTATTCACTTTCCAAAGTGCTTATTACTTTGAGTCCTAACTCAGCCGTTGTCATACAGACAGACTGAAAATGTAACACATCTAGATAAACATAATGAATATTGCATGCTTTGACACACACCTACTAGCATGGACGTGGGGCAAGTGCATAATCTGCAGAAGAGGTAAAAAGATCTTTATTGCACACTAATCAGCACACTTTCCATACACATCTTTATGCCACAGAAAAATGAGTTTATTGTTATCCTGGAACAATCAAGATTGTGACATCTCTTTGTTAACAAACAATGCAGTAAGAACCCATTTAGACAACAGTGTGGTACAAAAGTCTTGTCTATCTGGGACCACATGAAGGAACTGAAGGAGAGATCTCATCAATCAAGGAATATTAATATAAGATAAAGTGCTAAGAATTCAGGAAGCACTAGAGGATCTTGTGGAAATAGCTTTCACATAGCTGGGGAGGGAGTAAGGGATGGGAGAAGAAGATAATTTGCCATTGATATAAATTAGAATAATTTATAAATTGTAAATTAGAAACAAATTGAATACCTTCTTTGGGACGGCTGCATTAAAGCTGAAACTTTATCATCAAAGAATTTCTTCATAGCAAATCTGTCTAGAGCCTGATCAGCACTGTCAAGAAAGAGATACAGGTTATTCTGCTTCAGTGTTATCCTGAAAATTCAGCAGGTTACTCCTTGAAATATGTAAAAATATTTGGAAGAAAAACAGGAGGGAAGTAAAGCAAAATTTTAAAAACAAGTACCTAACTAGCAACTCTAGTAATCTGGACATTGTGGACAATGATGCTTATTCCACTGACACCTTCTCATTCAACACCTTAAGATAGTTTCCTTCCTGAGCAAAGCACCGACTTCCTTATTCAATTAACTGAATTGCATACTTCCAGCATGAATACTTTGAAATCAGAATGCAAATAACTTTGGCAAAACCAAACAGTTCAGGCTCCCAAAGGAGGATACTTGCTACAATTTCTTGAATGTGCCACTGGGGAGTTCTCTCTATAAAATACAAATTTATTTTCTTTTTCAGAAAGAAGTGGAGTACTAGGATAGAAGTTCATTTAAGCAGACAATAATTCATTCAGCCTTTGTTTCCTGTACCCTGAGCCATCAAGGCAGAGACTGTCTTTGAAAAATAACTCTTTTACATCAGACAACCACAAACTCTTCAAATACACAATCAAGGAGCAACATATTAAAAAAAAAATACATTTTCTTCTATTCTCTATCCAGAATGGCTCTTACGTAGGTGTTTTTTGGGTGAAGGGAGGCAAGAGGCTACAGAAAAAAAAGAAAAAGAAGTGCCAAAAATCAGTAAGAATGCTGTTAATCACACATGCCAAATAACATGCTATGGTGATTCTTTTATATCTATCCTAGATAAAAACGATGTGTCTCATAACAGATGTAGTTCACAGTTTTAATTTACATCAGAATATAAAAAATCTGGAAGGTCCAAAATATAGAAACACACCAGAATCTCAACTTTAAAATTCCGTAACTAGTTCAACCTAAATGAGTTCAGAGGAAAAAAAACTGTGCAAAGTATACCTATGCACATCAGGATAAAAATGAAATTTATGCCTTCTCAAAAATTAATCAGAAGACGCCAATTGTCTTGACAGGGTGCTGGATCAGGCTATAAAGTCAAGCATTTTCTTCATGAGTGTTAAAAATTAATAGTGTGTACTTCAAATATTCTTGACCCAAAACCTCTTTCTCACTCAATCCATCAAATATCTTCATACATCTTCACCCACAGTGCTATCCAGAATTTAGGCAGCCCATTCCTAACTGCACCTTGCTTATTAAAATAGAATTTACTAATGAAGGCAAAGAGCTCTGTTTGACCTCATTAAATTTGATGACACATTATTCCCTCCTAAATGAGAAAAATTGATACTACAACATATAACTAAAGGATTTTTCATAGAATGGTTTAGCTTGGAAACGATCTTAAAGATCATCTTGTTCCAACTCTCTTGTCATGGGCAGGACACCTGTCACCAAACCAGGTTACTCAAGGACCCATCCACTCTGGCCTTGAGCACTTCCAGAAATGCAGCATCCACAGCTTCTTTTGACAACTTGTTCCAGTGTCTCACCACTCTAACAGTAAAGAATTTATTCTTTATATTTAATATCTAATCTAAATCTACCCTCCTTCAGTTTATAGCCATTCCCACCTTGTCCTATCACTGCCTTACTTTGAAAAAGTCCCACTCCACCCATCTTGCAGGCCTCCTTTAGGTACTGGAGGACAACCAGAAGGTCTCCTGGGAGCTTACTCTTCTTTCAGACTGAAAAACCCCAACTCTAATCCTTTGTCTTTACAGCAGAGGTGCTAAGCCTAAGTTCACAGGATTTCACTAAGCCTAGTTTTTTTTGGCATATTGTCATGGCTCAGGAATGGAATTATCTAATTTAGTGCTCTTACTAATGCTCTCCAAACCACACTGCTGCTTGCTCTTTCCTTCCTCTCCCCTTCCCCTACAGTGGGATGGAGAGGAGAATTGGAGGCACAAAGGCAAAGATCACAGGTTTTGATCTTTGAATGAGAACAATTTACTGGAAACAGGAATGAGGTAAGAAAACAAATAGTAACAACAACAATAATAACGACAGAGGGTAAAAGAAAGGAAACATTATTATTGCTCACTGTGGAAACCCCCAACAACAGAATGCTGATGGCTCCTTCTGCCACTCTTTCTCAACCAGAAGGGACCTCTTCTTCCTTGAAGGATCCCTTTCCCCCCACCCTGGCAATGATATGAGGTGGGGTATAGAATAACCTCTAAGCCACCCTCCCTCAAGCATACTGAAAAATTAACCCTGTTCTGGCCACAACCAGGACACCTATGCATGCTGACAATTAAGAACTTTCTTTAGTGTGAACATCTTCAACGTCTTCTAAGTACCACTTCAGACACAGTAGATGGCACCCTTAACAGCAACACCTGCAGTAATTTCTGCTTCTGCAAGGTTGCTGAACCATTGCTGAACACCATTTTCAAGAGTCTTGATAATACTAGGGATATACAAATCATAGGTGGGAAACCCCCAACCTCATTCTTACACAGAAAAGTTAAGTTTTGGATAGCAGCTGCCAGATACTCAGAAAGTTAAAGAAGGCTTCCAAGCTCACTCCGCTCCTGCAACTTCACTGGAGGAATCCTGAATTTGTCTGGGGTAAAAGATGATACCTTTCATTGCTGGACTTTACAAAACAACGCCTGAATGTGACTGTAATGGTGTTATTAAAATGTATTTACAGCCAGGTACCACCTTTAAGGACGACATGATACTGCAATACTGAAATCACACCACAACAGCTGTACTACTTGACTGTTTTTGTCATTCACAGTACTTCTCCACAAAATATGAAACTGTGGCAACCATTGAAGCAAGTGGGTTTTTTTCATCACCTATTGGTGTACACAATGCACTTAGTTTCTTGGATCATAATTACTTGTAAATTTGGTTTACCCCAATGAACACAGATTATTTTCAGGATTCTAGTTTGACTGACATTCATGAGTAATTTGCCATCAACCTCTAGTGATTCAAGACTCCATCAACTACAGTACTGGATCAAATCTATTACTGACAAGCTGTTGTGAATTCAGGACCAAATTTGATTTAACCATGGCATTTAGAGTGTATTCTTATTTTATTACATTTATGTATGTATATGAATAAAAAAAAAAAGCAAGGGAAGACAATGTGATTAGAAACCCAACAAAAATCTCCAAAATGCATTTCATTCTTTTCGAGACCATTCACCAAATTGTGTATTTTTTGATATAGATTGTCAATTGTCATTTCATATTTGAGCACTCCAAAAGAAACAATTAAAACCAACTAATCAGACACCTACTGTTTGAACTGACTGCAAAATAAAGTCTAGATTACTTCTTACACTTCAGTCTGCACTTGGATCAATGTCTAGGAATTCCTTGTTCAAACACTCTTTCCAGATTCTAATAACAGTTTTCCTTAAGTACTAAAGGAAAAATTTCTCACCAATTCAAGAGGCCACTTGATGGATGTGGCAAATAGATAGGTTTAATAGAATAAAGATAGTATCATTTCATTAAAATGGTGTCTTGAATATTCTATAATTCATCTGAAAATATCCTTTAGAAAAGTTTTCTGCAAATCAATAAAATCTCAGTTTCAAAGGGACCTTAGGCTGTCACCTCATTCAGTCTCTTGCTGGAAGCAGGATTACAAGAAAACTATCATTAACTCTGTTAAGAAAGAATACTACTACTACACAACTCTAAGAAGAAAACCTGACAAACAGTAATCAAAGAGTAATCAACTAAAAGGCATTTCTCCCAATGTTTATTGTAAAAAAACACACAACATGCATTATTCACACTTACCTTGCAGAAACATTGGTAAAATGCATATACGATGATATGACTACACCTATCCTTCCTTTTCCTCCCTGTATTAGGAAAAAGAGAATGATAATTTATATTATGTATTACATTATTGGACATTATTATATTTAAGACATTTACATCTATCAATGTAAGCTGGCTGACAAATGACATAATAAAACACCAAGCAGGATTTCTATGTGTATGCCTGTCAAATCTTATCAATTAAGAAGAATCAAGTGGGGAAAAAAGAAAAAAAGAAATTGTATGAAGTACCCTAATTTTGTGTTATTTTTTCCATAAATTATTCACAACAAGCCTAGGCAATATTGCAATTCTCAGGATGAAATGCTAGAAAACACTATTTAAGAAAGTGTAGGCCTTTTTGGCAGGTTTTCACATTTGTACCTCCCCAACACCTGAGATTGATAGTAACTGATATTCTACGGATAATTTTTTAAAATGTTCTAATGTATTTTTAAATAATTTACATGACAAATGCAAATTTGTCAAATTTATGCCCATTAAAAATTTAACAAGCAATTTTTAACAATTAATTCTCACAGATTTCAAAATATTTCCAATCTGTCAGCTGATAGTGTTGGCTGTATCTATCTCTGTGGCTGGAAACATGTATTAGCAAAAGGCATTAATCAAAAATATGCATTATCAATTTGTATATGACTGTATACCTAGAAATACTTTGTTCCCTTTTCTTCTGTCCCACATATGGGTCATTCTCCTGGCTGCATTTCTGCAACTAGTAAGATTTCAAGTATTTCATACAATAATAACATTCTGCCTGGAAGAAATTTGGGACTGGAGACTATGTAACATGACTTGAAGAGAAGTTTCCATCCCATTACCACCATCATTTTGTTTAGAGTAACATCTGACAGTGATACAGAGATAGGTTTGCCTCAAGTGTCACAAGCATAGCTACCAACCCAGTTCTGAATTCATTTTATCCAAATTTAACGGTGATTTTTCTTTATTTCTGTTTGTTGTGAGAAAGCAGGAGGAAGCAACATAGCACACTGGCTTTGCTCTAAGGCACTGCAATGATGCTGTCAATTAAAACCTTTCAAAAGGATCCAGAAGGTCTTTAATGTCCTCATTTCCTACAGCCATACACAATCTACGGAGATGATTTGTGATACAGTGCCCATCCTTATCCAGCAACAAAATTCGTGAGTGTCCATCAAGCTGGAAAAACCTAAAGCTTCTAAATACATTTACAGAAGTGACAATGACCTTTGAAGGATGAAGTAACATTGGTTCATACTATGACTGAAGCAAAGGCTAGGACTTTAGTCATTAAAAAAAAACCTTTAACAAGCATGAAAGGTCAATGGATTTAAGCTTGCTTACATCAACAGAATATCTGGTACACTGTAAGAGTTGGTCTGGAATTTTTCCCTCATATGCCTCAGGACCATCACGAGTATAGAGGCTAAGACCCTGAGGACCCCCACCCAGTTCTGGCCTGGTCAGCTTTGGACAAGAGTTCCTGGCCTGGTCGAGGTGGCTGCTTGCCAAGGGACTGCTTGCAGGTGCTCGCTGTGCTTCATGGTACACTGCTCTCGAGCAGGCACTAGCTGGAGCAGCAGGTTCTGTACACCTGTTTCTTGGAGCAACCCTCACAATGGTAAATAAATCTCCACACCTCTTGGCCAGACATCACTCACTTTTGGAAAAGGACTATAAAAAATGACTCTCTGAAGATTTTTTGAGATTTCCCCACAGAAGACATGTCTATTGGCTGGGACCACGAGAACACCTGAGTCTATAGGCCAGATCACGAGGACAGCCATCTATTTCCCATTCCTCCCCCTTTTCTCTCGCTCTCTCTTTACTTTGTTTCCTTTAACTCTCCCTCGATCGCAAAAAACTAGTTGTTAGCACTCAATAAAAGCGCATTTTGCTGTGAGCAAACTGATTTTGTCCCCCTGTTGTGTCTTTTGCACCCCTGAGATCAAACAAACCATCACGACTCTTGCCTGTATTAACAGCAGATCGGGACACACACTGTTGCCAACATTGAAAACAACTTTTTATTTTTTGAAATGGGAAGAGTAAAGGACAAGGTTTTTGAAAATGAATACAAACTCATCCACTGCACTTACTCTGCAATGGATCACCACCACGTGTTGAGGATCGTTGTCCAGCCAGGACTCCATAGCCTTGCAGATGGTGCACACCTTATCAAGAAGTGGAGCATGGAGATCAGGCCACCCCACATCCATAATCTGCAATTAAATAAATAACATTTACAAGAGACACCTTGATCCTAGTATCACATACTAAAATCTGGATTCAAATAACTAGGTTGAAAATCTCCCCAACTCTTCTCATCTCAGATAATCATGCAATTCAATTGTTATGATGCTTACAGGTCTCTTACGTGGAAGAGAGAATTTGTTGTTTTTTAAGATACTAGTACTTTTATAGAAACAAATAAACAAAAAACTTCCTCCTCCTCACCCCGTTCCCAATCTCACCAACCACTTAAAAGTGACAACATTTCTGAAGGTCTTGATTTGTTAAAAGATTTTTCAGTTAGAATTTCTGGTATTTTATGACAGTAAATACAATCAGAATGAGAACAAAGAATGATCTTTGATGGCTTTCATTTTATTTTCTTCATGTGCAACATGGTTACAGCATGTCAAAATTTTGTTCAGATTTTCTATTCATTACATAATACAGTTCATTATATGCATATTTACTAACCAAACATATGCAATACATACATATTATGCATTTCAACATATGCCTAATATTGAAAAACCCATCTTCATGATCAACAAAGCATGCAAAAAGTTAAAATTAAGAGGGGTTTTAGCACTTTCTTCAGGTAGCTTATCTCTGTAAATGTACTATTTAATTTTGCAAATTTACTATTTAAGATGTAAATACACATCTGTGCTACTCTGTCTGGCCTTATAACAGATGCTGAAGTGTACCTGTACACTATTTCTTACAACAAACAAACACACCAACTGGTGAGAAGGAACAAGAGTCAGACATCAATGATTCTGACATTCCTTATGTCTCTATTGTGCAGAGAAGCAACTAATCAAGGATAGTACAAAAGGGAGGTCCTTATTTTAATCAAGTTCATTAGCTTTAGCTGACTGTACATGACATTATATAACCCCAGTATCCTGTGACCACACAAAAAAGTATACTTCGAGTAAAAACTGCATCACTCAATAGAAGTCTCTCAGAAGTCACAACAGGCTTCTGGTCCTGTGTGTAAAGTCTAAGAAAACAACAGGAATAGCTGTGTGAAACGCAGATCTAACAGACACAAAACAGAACTTGAGAAAAAATAAAAAGGGATGGATGTCGGGGTTTTAATATCTTCCAAAACTTCTTCTCTTACTCTGTATATCAACACTTGGATAGCTTCAGGGCTTATCAGGCCATTTAACTTGTATTTAACACTAGAAAGCTATGTTATGGAAGACAATTGATACCTTTGGGTTAAGCTTGGCAAGGTCATACCTCTTTTCAGAGAGGTTTAATACCTGTTCAGAAAGAAAGAAAAAAGTATTAGCCATCAAGACTCTATAATTTATGTAGTAAATAGATGTATTTGAAACATAAAAATTACAAGAAACTACAATGATATGGCTGCAGGTTTGTCCACTGTTCTACTAAACTAAATTAACACTTGACATCAGGTAGCATTAGCAAATGTATTTTAGATATTCAGTTATTTTACAATAAAACTAAAGCTAAACTTAAATGCACATTTTGAAAAAGGATAATTAAAATTCTACTACATCTAATTTATTTCACATGGTTTTGAGTCAGAGGTATACTGAGAGACCTGGCTACCATGCAATATAAGGCAGAGCATAAGAATTAACAATGAGAAGTCTGGGAGAGTGGTACAGTGTTAAATATTTGAATTTGCAAGCCTGACAAGAAAGTATTGGCCTGTCAAAAATAGCAGGGAAGATATGGCATACCTATTCAACTACAGCTTAGCCTATGAGATCTTCCAACTCTTCTGTTAACCCACTAAATAGCAAGTTACCCTCCACTTAGTGCTTAAGAAGGACAAAAAAAGACTGCAATATGAACAAAAAAAAACAGTGTATAGAAGAGTCATTGACTCTTTCATTAGAAAGTGCCTTAAATCAGTATCAATCAATAACAAAAAGCTGAAATACCATTACTCAAGAACTGAAACAATGCTAATAAGGCAGATTCTCTTTCACAGTGTGGCTATTTCACATCCCAAGTCAGGTATAGATGGCATAACCAATGAAAAACTCTCATTAATTACACTGAGAGAATGGAATAAATAGATTGTAAACATGAGGCAAATCCATTATACAGTTTTTTACTACCCAAGGACAATTTAAGAACCCTTTTCTGAAGTGTAATACTCTTCTGTAATATTACCCCTTTGTGTTAACCAGCACTCTCATCAGCTGTCTTAAGCAAAGAAGCCAAAAACTGAACAGGTTAAAGCAACTACATCACTGTGCTTATCCTTCCTGAAATACCGATAGTAAAACCGGAATTAAATGAGCACTGTCTTCTATAAATGACATATTTTTTTTGTAATTTCTATTAGCTTTCATAATTGGAAAACAAATTAACAGAGAGATGCAGTTCTCAATACAGATCTCAGTATAGAATTCTTAAAATTAGTGCTAAAGCTATATTAAATAGATTACCTAAAATTTTCCACAGGAAAAGAATGGTTATTTGACAAAAACTTTTTTTATTAATCTTTCTTATTATATCTATACTTAAGAACAATTTAAAAATCCTGTGTGTCAGGATACAGTCCTGTTCATGATGGGTATTTGTCACTGCTGGGTCAGACACCAAACTCCAAGACACTGTTGTACCCAAGTCCCTGTCAAGCTACAGTAATCACACTGAGATACTCCAGGAATCTCAACAGCACAGAATAGAGACCTGAAGGTAGAGGAATCAACATTTCTCATACAACAAAGCAAGATATGACAGAAGTCTTTGAAGAGAAGAAATAGATGGTAGAAATAGATGCCACTGTGTGTTGTTTTTGGCTGGGGTAGAGTTAATTTTCTTCACAGTAGTTCATATGGGGCTGTGTTTTGGATTTGTGTTGAAAATGGTGTTGATAAAACAGGGATGTTTTCGTGATTGTTGAGCAGTGCTTACACAGTGTCAAGAGCTTTTCTTTTTCAAGAAATTTTTTCTTCTCAAGAGCATTCACACCATCCCACCAATGAGTGAGCTGGGGATGCACAAGAAAAGGAAAGGGCACAGCCAAGATAGGTGACCCTAACTGATTAAAGGGATTTTCTATACCATATAACATTCTCAGCATGTAAGCCTAAGGAAGGAGGGAGTGGTGACATTCAGAGTGGTAGTGTTTGTTTTCCCAAGTCATCATTCTGCATTATGAAGCCTGGCTGTCCTGAGGACAGTTGAAGATCTGCCTGCTCACAGAAAGCAATTAATAATTCCTTGTTTTGCTTTGCTTGTGAGTAAAGCTTTTGTTTAACCTATTAACCTCGTCTTACTTATTTTTTCACCTTTACTCTTCTGATTCCCTCCTCCATTCCACTGGTGAGGAAGCAAGTGAGCAGCTGTGTGGGGCCAAGTTACTGGTTGGGATTAAACCATGACAGTGGAAGAGTAACTGCACCCTTTTTGGTCCCTTTTTCGCATATCCTAGTTCTACCTACTTATATTTTGGTACAAGAAAGAGGAGCATTAATATCAGCTTCTAATTTTCATCTGTTGGAAAACTCATGTTTCTTCTGGGAACCAAAGCCTACAGGGAATATGGTTTTTTAGGATGTCAAATCAGAGAAAAATTTACTGTAAGCTATCGAGAGGCTTTTATCTCTCCTTAAAGGACTCTGGCCTCAGACTTCCAAAGTATAATACTGTTAGAGAAAATTAGATACTTAGGGGTTTTTTCCATACTCTTCTTAATAAACTCAGACTCAAACAGGAAACAATGTGCTCACTCCTTTCACTGTAGTGAAAGGAAAATGATTAAATAAAAAATGACAACTGCTGATTTGTAGTATTGTTCTATTAGCTGAGACCCTGACCCAATAAAAGAGTAGAATTGTTCCCATCAACCTCAGCAGGACTGCTGACTTGCATACCATTTTGTGGAGGTTTTGGGTTTTTTTTTCTTTGCTGATATACATGTGCCTTTTGAGCAGGCTGAAGAGAAACATGAGAAACAAAAGGTAGTTTAAAAACAAGCTCTGAATCTACAACCTGGCTGTGTTTTGTCAGGTTATCTTGCACATTTGCAGAAACACATTTGAAGAAAATAGCAACAAGCCTTCTTTTTATCAAGACAGCTGATTTCTGAAATACCCATTAGAAAATAAATTGATAAACAGAACAAAACTAAACAAAAAAAAAATAAAATCTCAACTTTTCAAGAGAAAGTGACCACAATCCCTCTCAGAGACAGACATTATAATCCTTCTCAGACACTAAACCAGACTGTATCAGATTTTTGTACTACAAACAAGTATTAAGAGAGATTTAACTGGAGAGACTTACACTGTTATTGCATGGAAATAGCCAGAGAAGAACAGGTGAATTTGAACCTATAAAGCTTTACACATAGGTCACCTTCAAACTATTACTACTGTGTGCCTTATAAACTACCAGTGCCTGATGGAAGGGATGCCAAGGGCACCAAGGCAGCATGCTGAGGACATCAGTCCACATCACAAGTTCAGTCTAGCTCAAATGCACCTATGACATCTCAGTTTGTGAGAAGAAGATAATGTGTTTAAATCATTAGTGGAATCTCTCCAGTAACTAACTTCTACTGTGGGTAAAGTTCATGTTCCTGAAGTCATGGATTTAATTCTAGTTTACACACACATTCTAAAAAGGCAGTAAGAGAAAAAAGTAAATAAAATATCGGCCTTGTTTTAAATTCACCTTCATAGAACAGGCTGAGACAATACATGCCATGGCACTAGCCAAAAACAGCACCAGAGATTAACAGCTTGTTGTCAACATTTTTTTAAAAATCTGCACACAGAGCTCACTATATATTTGCTTAATTTCCTATAGAAAACTAAATGGCACGAAAAATGCACCTAAAGCAAGTTCATGAGAAAGAGCTGGACAGAACACACCAACAGCAACCCTACTTTTGCATGTTGCCTTCACAAGTGAAGACAACAGACAGACTATCAGATACCCACCCGAGAACCCAGATGTAGCTCACTGCTACAAAAGAAAAATCTCACTCCACATTGCAAGGTATGTATCTCTCAAGAGCAAGTTTTGGACAATGAAAATTGTCACTGCAATTATTCTTCAGCATTTGACTATGTGTTATCACCACAGAGACTGCACTACCCCAGCAAAATAAAAGTGTTTTCAATATCTAGCAGCTTATAACACTACTGAAAATCTTGCACTTGATTACAAGGCTGTTAAGACGGACCAAAGAGTGACTTTTAGTTGATAATGGCTTATGTGGACATAAAATAGTCTTCCTGCATGACGAAAGATAAGTCACAAACAGCTGATCTTACACTTACCAAGTAATTATCACCATGTTTGGATTTGAGCATTCGTGTTACTTCTTGGAGATTGTGGAGGTAAGTTTCCTCAGAACAGCCAGCAGGGAAGGATACAGCAATAATCCGCTCTGTGATGTAAGTGAGGTCAAGTTCATAGCCTTCCTCCATAATGTGATCAAAGTCCGCACTTCTGGGAAGAGATTGGATGTGGCAGTTCAGAGCAATGCAGACAAGAAGAAACATGGCATATCAATGAGAAGAAATTCCCATTTAGATTCCAACAGTCAAGCATCACATGTTTCCAATAATTTCATTACAATTACAACTCATTAAATGCCTACAGAGCTCGAAGTATTCCGTTCAGAACACAAATGGAGTTCTTCACCAGAATTCTTCACATCAAAACTGTACTGAAAAAAATCTCTGCAACCAATAATGTGGAAAAGCAGCAAAAAGAATACAAGCAATTTGACAAATACTAGCACAACAAATTTATGAATCAAATAGAAATGTATAGATACTTCTGTCTCTACACATCTCTCTGCAGAATTCTGCAAACGCTTTACAAATTGGAACCTTGACCAGTGATCTATAAAACACTACAGATCTTGAAGCCTGCTCTGAGTAAAACTGAAGTGAACTTAAAATTAGTCCTCAAAGTACAACAGATATGAATGTAATTCAATTCATTTCACTGGCTAGTCTACAAATACTTCTTTCCTTTCCAGGTGATGAGCACAACTTTGTCCTTAATAAAATATCAGACAATCAGCTCAGTAAATATGCCTAGTTATTTTCTCATAAAGGCATTGTAAAAACGGTATTTGCATAGCAGGTCTACCTTGCAGGAGACTAAACTCACGAAAATCACAACCACAAATAAAAAAGCCTAAACCCATCACTGCACCACGTGACATACCTGTGACACTGCTAGATAAAATATGAAAGAAATACTTGCCGTGATACTTTGTCACAACTGAAAGAGGAGCTCTTCAAAGCACTGCTGGAATTCTGGAACAGAGAAAGCAAAAAAATCAATCTAGAACCTTACTTGCTGTCACTGGTGTCAATGTTTCTACCTTTTCTCCTCATTTATGATTTGAAAGACTGTAACAACAAGAGGATACAAGAGGATAATTGCCCTATGTTTTGAATGCAAATGCTGTGGTTATGCCCAGGTTTTGTCTAACTTTCTACTACCTCTTCCAACTCACTACAGCCAGAAAAGTCTTCTGTGACATTTTTAATGCTCTTCTTGGTAACTGCATTAATATTAGAGAAAACATAGCTGGCTTTGAGATTATGTAACTTGAATTTTTGTATAAACCTGCAAAAGCAAGCTCCTCTCCACTGATTTTCTTATGACAATACTGAAATACATACTTCTGTATCAGACTCCTGAGAATGTGTAGTAGTTTATTTTTGTAGTTCCATTTGTTCAGTAATAGTAACTATGAATGAAAAAGTGTAAAAACATTCTCCCTCATGGACCATAATAATAGAATTTGTCTCATCTAATTGTAGCTATCTCAGATTTATGTTCCAGTGTGATTGCCACCCAAGTTCTGTATGTAACAGAGAACTGCCCAGAGGGGGCAGTATCCCTTCCTACCAGGACGGGTTTAAAAAGAAAAAAAAAACCTACAAAAAGACAGCTACTACCATACAACATTCAATTAAAATAAATATTATCCAATTTACATTTAGCTATGTCTATATATTTTTTTAGCTTGTGTATATCTCATTTTTAATTCATGTATTTTTTATATTTTTTAATTTAGCACTTAGACGCATATGTTTTGATACAGAAGATCAGAAGTTCAATTTAGTATCATCCATCAGTAAATCAATAAGGGAAAGAGTACTCCCTCCTCTCCCACCCTGAATTCATACTTCATACACAGACATATGCACAAAAAAGCTTATTTATTAAGGGTTAGAGCTGGAAAACTGATAAACCCTATCTATTTTGGCTACACACAAGTATTCCCAAACCAAAAAAACTGTGTTTGAATGAGTTAGAACTTTCCATAAAATTATGCTGTGTATCAAAATCTGGGAATAGCTAGGATACATACAAGCATGAAAGTGGCACATTTTCTTTCAAAATTTCTGAAAGTGAACTGTTCTGGCAAATTTCAAAGCACAACTGATGGCATAAGGTGCACCTCATGTAAGTGGTCCCAGTTTCATTAGTTTCTGTCTCTACTTAGACAAAAGGAGATGCGGAAACTTCATGGTATTTTCAGTTTCTCTTTACCCAAGCCCTTCTTAGAATTTTAAAGGCTTTATATAATACACCATGGGTGCAAAAACAAGTAAATAACTATAACTGAAATTCAAGACATAGCTTTTGGTGTATTTTGTTTTGGTTTTGTAAATAGAAAGCAATTGGAAGCAGGACTCTCTACACTTCCTTGGTTTCTGTTGGTCACAGATGTACCCATTGCTTAAGAAGTACTTCTGCCACCTACTAAAAAATTTGATGACTAAACTGTCATGTATCCTGAATAATCAGACACATAAAACAGCTTCCTCTGGTAAGAAAGTTAGTGATAAAATCATTCTCTATTTCACACTGTTGAGCCACATAAACTAGCATAAATCCTAGTAGCTTGCAGTGTATAAGCATATGAACAAAAACATAATGCAAACCACTAGCAAAAAAAAAAAAAAACATTAGTGAGATACATATTTACTGTATGCATGCTGTGTCACCCAACTATCAGAACACAAGTTTCCCCAAAAAGTATTCAGCAGCACAGGGCAGACCATCCATAAAGGCAAATCATCTCCATCCAAGTGAAAATAAACAAACATTGTTTGTTTTCTTCTTGCTACACATAGGAGGGATAATGGCAAAAAATGTTATTAACCTTCCAAGACAGCAAATGCCATCTGGCATATCCCAGAATGGACAATAACACAGAAAATCTCACAAAACAAGGTATGGTTTTCATTTCCTGACAACTAGGAGCAGTAGAGAAGATGCAGGGCAATGAAAAACAGTGGTTCTATATGGGGTGTTTTAACCACACCTGGCCAAAAATTTAGAGTTGCAACTACGATAGATTCAGTGAAACTAGTGCTTGATATGTTGTAAGTAGGACAGACCACCCTAAGATTATTCTTCTGTTAGCTTCTCCCCATTAATCTTGTTCCCCTGCTTCTCTGGGACTGTCTGGCAATGCTGTCACAACCAGTATACCTGACAGTATAACCAGGCATATAAGGAACAGTTTTCAAAAAAAGTAAACACCTTCTATTCATCTATTTATTCAGTTTTAAGTAATTTTTCTATTCCAAACAATACTACATAGAATTTATCTCTACATAAGCAAGAGCAAGGAACCTTTTGGTCAAATTTACCTGCAGTTGTATGAAAGCCAGCAGGTAGAGGCAACAGCTTCTCATAAAAACAACCATCATCTCTCCTATCACAGATTTGTATTAATAAGCAAATTCATTGCATCCAAGGTACCGTGTTATTGCCTTTTTCCAGTAAAAACTCAAGCCATTCAACTCTCTCCTTTGACACACTGTATTGCTTCTTCTACCACCATTGGCTCCTGCACCTAGTACTGGGCTCGTCATAGAGCTTGTTATGCCAAATTTCTCAAAAATTAAGTCCTCAGACAAAAACACTGGTTTGCACAGCCTGGCTTTTGGTAGCAGGGGGGCCATAAAGATGGCTCTTGTGGGAAGTTGCTGGAAAAGTCACAGGTTTTGTTCCTAGCCAGAGAAGAGGAGGAGGTGAGAACACATGAAGGAAAACAAGATGGAGACACCAAGGTCAGCAGAGAAGGAGGGGCAGGAGGTGCTACAGGTGCCAGCGCTGAGATTCCTCTGCAGTCCATGAAGCAGCTGTGCCCCTGCAGCCCATGGGATCCACGGGGGATGCAGAGATCCACCCACAGCCCATGGGATCCACGGGGGATGCAGAGATCCACCCACAGCCCATGGGATCCACGGGGGATGCAGAGATCCAGCCACAGCCCGTGGGGGAGGTGCCCATGCTGGAGCAGGTGGATGCCTGGAGGGGGCTGTGATCCAGTGGGAGACCCGGTGGAGAGAGGGGTCCCTGCTTCCAGGCTGGAGCAGCCTGTCCTTGGAGGACTGCACCCCATGGAAGAATGACCCACACTGCAGCAGTTTTGGGAGGACTGCTGCTTGTGGGAGGGACTCACGTTGCAGCACGTGTGGTTTGGCCACTGCTCATGAGAGTGGACCCACGCCAGAGAAGTTCATGGAGAACTGCCACCCGTGGGAAGGGATCCCACAGTCTCAGAGGGGAAGGACTCATCTCCTGGAGCAGTGGCAATCAATCTTGGTTATGAACTGACCAAAATCCCTACCCGCTGTTTCCCGTGTGCTGTCAGTGGGAAGGAGGGAGGGGCTAGGGAGGAAACAGTGTTTTTAAGGGCTTATTTTTACTTCTCATTATCCTCCTCTGATTCTGTTAGTACTCTGCAACCTAAAGTTAAGCCTGTTTTGCCCTTAAAGTGTTTTCTCCTGGTCTTTATCTCAACTTATGAAGCCTTCGTTAACTCTTTTTTTCCTCTCCTCTGCCCAGCTGCGGCAGGGGAGGGTGAGTAAGTGACTCTTGTGGGTGCCTGGCGTTGGGCCAGTGTCAAACCATGACACCATCCCAGAGTCCCCTACCACCAAGGCACGATACAGAAGCTGAAAAACAGTCCCATATTTAATTCTGAATCATTTTCACCAGGTCACAACATCACTAGATAAAAGTTTCCCAGTACAGCCTGCCACCAATCCAAGTGTAGAAAGTTAGCCAAGCAGTCCAATTAAACTAAAGCACAGATCAAACAAAACAGACTTTTGAGATCAGCCCTGTTTATTACCTTCTTTTGACACCAAAGAGGGTGAATTTCTTCATGGACCTGGCTTGCCTCAAATAGCAAGCTTGTGCTTGTCCCACGCAGCAAACAGCATCTCATACTTTTATAATCCTACTTTGAGCCGCTTCACAGCTTCAGAGCAAAAACATGACAAAGGTCATGTACAGGCCATCTCACACCATGTGGCACAGAGATGGCATTGAGACAACTTTCTCACAAGTCCAGAAACAGAACGAATAAGAAATAACCTTTCTGCTAAATCTGCATCCCTTGTCTTATGATGAAAGGCTCAAAGAAATTGAGAAAATCAAGTTAAAAAATAATGCCTGCAAAAAAAAAAATTATCTGTAAAAAAAGTCATTATCTCAGCTAGACGATAATTCTCAACTTTTCCAAGAACAGATTAAGGAAACTTGGGTTGCAGCCAGTAGGCTTACATACTTCATAGGCTGAAGTCCTCTGTAGCAGAGTTCAGACACCAGAAAGATTATGAAAAGGACAAAGGATGAAGGGAGTTTAGTTTTGCTCCAGACAAATTCATTTGCATTTTTGCAGTACACAGAGTTATTACACAACTCTAGAAAAGTAAGTAAATCAAAAACCTAACACGTGAACTACTAGATTCCAATACCATAGTAAAACTAGACATGTGGGCCACACATGGGCTTAGAAATACTACATGGTATTATGACTTGTCCCTTCTGAGACTAAAATCAAAGACAGGCTAAGGAATCCAAATGAAAAATCACACAGTTGCCTTCCGAAGACCCCGTTGCTGGCATTGAACTGTAATACAGTTGTATTAGTAGAATGATACTGTATCTGCTTAAAAGTTATCTCAGCAGAATATAAGAAAACCTAGTTTCAAGGACTGGGTTTTTCTAAATAGCTGAGTCAGCAGTACATCAACCATATCTATGTTCCTTTGAGGAACTGCACCACTGAAAACTCAGAGCTACAAGATCTGACATGCATTCACGTAGCTCATCTGTTTCTCTCCTGGGCTCCTTCCTGAATGAAAGCATTAACAGGCATAAGGATCAATGAGCAGAAACTACAACTATATGAAATGTAAACCAGTGATTAATCTGTGACTTAAAGGTGTCAGGACATTTTGAAAGAATGACATGAATCTTCTTTGGATACAAGTGCCTATTTGTGCCTATTTTTAATGTTGCTATAAGCAATAGAGAATCTAAATAGCTAATCTACATAAAATTACATGGGTTTTACACAGATTTTCATCATCTCTTGAAACTTTTTTTCTGTGTGATTGCTCACCATTCAAACAGCATTAAAAAAAAATTAATAGACACTCATAAGCAGGATACCTGAATGCATTTGAACCAGATCTGTGATGTATTTTCATTCCACAAGCAATGGACAGGAATCAGAAGAAATTCTCCAACCTATTCCAAGGCATAGTATAACAGTTCTATACACTCAGCATACTGCAGAAAAAGATAGGGCAATGAACTACACTGATCACTGGACTGCTGACCATAATAATTCCTACTGACACAGTGAAACATGTTTGGATGTTTTGGATGAGAACCAGAATTTGCATAATCTTTTGGCCTCTGTCTTTAGAATTACTCCAAGTGAAGAAAATATTCATGCTTTGTAAATAAAAATGTCCCTATGATATTGTGTATCAATTCCTGTAGTAAATATTACATATTAATTAAAAACATTGTTTTAGCTGACTCCATAGAAGAGATTTATTTCTACTGAAAGCAGCTAGGTATTTGAGAGCAAAGGTAGTTTTGTTTTGTATACTGCAGTCCATAAAAATCATGATCTGTTCCCCTGTGTACTGTAAGAGCAGGAGTCCAGACAGATGTGACCCTTGCATGTAGCAGTGTCCGCGAAACTTAGATACCCCAGCTTCCTTTCTCCCTGACTCAGCTGCTGGTAAAGCTGCTCATGATTCTTTCCTACAACAGATCAGCCAAAACTGCCAGGCTGCCCAGACAAGTTCACTGTAGGGCTTTGTAATCCACCTCAATTTTAAAAACTTTGTTGGGCCCTTGGATATAGAGTTCTACCTACCAATCTGCCAGGGCAAGAAGGAACTAACCAGGGCAGAAAGATGATCTTCTGACTGACTTAGTTAGATTCAAGAAAACAGCCTTGCTCATGGCCTGAGAGTTCCTTGTACAGTTGGGCTGTCTATTCATCATTTGGTCTTGTTTTCATAACACAGAGAAGGCACATAGTACATTTCTGCTACTAAGGACTTTTTAGAAAAGAAATACTGAATGCATGTAAAGTTATTATTCATGTAGGAATGACGTATCATTGTGTCTTAGAGTAAAATTTTACAAGTGTATATGTTCACATTTAGAAAATTGTATTTCTGAAGCCTTAGTTCCACAATATCTCAAGACTAGGAGTTCACACAAAGCTTTGTGAGGTTAGCACCTAGCCCTAATCAACATTATTGTCTTTTGCACACCTGCCTGGGTGAATCAGCATTGTGTCAACACTCAAATGACTGTGTTCCACTACAAGTCTATGGGGAAAATTAATATATCCATATTACTAAATATGAATACTAAATATAGATTACTAAATTTAAGTAATACTTAAAATATTACTACTTAAAGTACTAGGAAAGGACCTTGCCTCAACTGACTAAAAAAATGTATGTGCTCCAGCTCCAGTTGTAGCATAGTTTCGTAATTATACTAGAGCTTTGAAACACCTTCCTGAACGAGGTACTATTCACAGGCAATGTAACCAAGCACAAGAGACACAGCAGAATGTAAAGGTTGCTGCATTAATTCACACCTACCACACTGTGGGGCTCTGTAGAAGTACAGTATAACATGACCAAGTAGCACCTAACACAAAGTTTTTGTATGTTATATACTCTATTTCCTCTAAAAAGATAGTCATGTGCAGAGTAGAAAGCAAAAAAAGGTGGCAGCAGAGGGAAAGCCTTCAGATTGCATCTCCTCAGTCTCTCTCACACCTGGTTAAGATGCAAGCAATCAAAACTGAAGTAAAACTTTCACCACAAATTTAGAGCACCTGTTAACTAACAGAAGATTATGTGCACACAATTCTTGAATAAAATGTGACAGAATAATTTCCGCTACCTTTAGCTGAAACAAGAAGTTCAATTTAGTTGTTTTAAACATGATAATATTAAGAATAAAATAACATTCCATGAGGAAGTTCTTTAAACATAAGAAACGTACTTCTGATTTCCCAAGTAAGAATGTACTATCCGTGCCTCAGAGCTACCCTGAACACTAGAATAAAGCTAACAAAACTTTGAATTCTAGGTAGTGTCACAAGCAAGTCACAACTGTCTTGGCTGATGTTCACACAGCTTTCCTATAAAGCAGTAAGGGCTGACACCAGAAATATTCTATTAGCAGACACATTGCCAGGAAAGAGAGTTTTTTCTTTCCTGGACCAGACGCCATGAAGTAATATGCAAAGGAGCGAGAGAAAGGAGAAATCCCAGAGACAAAAACCCATTAAAGCAGTTTCTCCCAATTTAATTAATTAAAAAAAAAAAAAAAAAAAAAGAACAGGCATGGCACAAATTTAGAAGGAAGAGAACAGAAAGATAATGGATGCACCTCCCATTAGCACACAGATGGCATGTGTGCTGTAGTCAGAGAAGAAGATTTGCAAAAGACTCATTGAAGCCTCATCTCATGGCTGCATCCAGCCCCACTGCCTGGAGACAGCATTCTATGACTTGTCCAGCCTTGTAGTTTTAAACCTCCTTTTTTTTCGAAATATGAGTCTGTGTTTCAGATTGGACCTTTCTTCTGCACATCAATCCGTGTCAACCTTTGCTGCTGGAATATACTGGTCCATAGAAAGTAACTAATGACAATTTCAGGAAGCTTGCTAATGGTCAAATAATAACCAATGCAAAATGCAGTAAGACAAAAGGCACAGCTGAAAAAACACTGCTTGCTATTAAAGTTGCTTTCAAAATGGCTGTGCACAATATATTACATGTACAGAAAAAAAAAGCCAAGAAACATATGATCTTGGCTTGTGTAACAACCAGTAGAAACAGGAAATCCTCTGAAGTATTCAGATGTACGACAAAGATGCCAAAAACTTCCAACTAGCAACTACATCAGAGAATGATCTCATTATTTTGCTTCATGTTTGTTTCACTATAAGCAGCTGTCAAAATCAAGTATTTACATGCAACTATGAAGTTTGCTCTTTTCTCATTTTTTAATTTTAGTCAGTTTGTCTAGTTAAGGAGAACAGTGAACTGAAAGGAGAAACAATCATGTCACTAGACATTTTAGCTGGTCTCAATATCAAATATATTCTAGCAATTAGAAATAATTCCAATTTTACTGAAACAGAGTAGACAATAGAACTGATCCAACTCAAAGATATCCTTGGTCGTAGAAAAACATTTATTGTCAGGCAAAGGAAACGAACCATACTGCTAATACAAACATAAACTCTTTGAACATCTCCTGTCTACACAGGAAGTCAGGGATAAGAACTCTTCATGCCCTGCACAGAGTGGCACCAGCAGAAGCCTGCAGCACTGAACCATGGACAACATCACAAAATAAATGCAACGCACACAGGCTAACACTGTGAAACAGATGCTCATCTACTGCAATAGAGAACTGGTCTGAAACTGAACAATAAATCTGTGAAGACCATGTGCATCTTGGAAGTCCTTTCTTCTGTCCCTTTTTAAATTTTAGCCTCATTTTCACAGTGGCAAGTCAAACACCTGCATCACAGTTGCCTATAGGCATCTCCCATGATTTATTTAGAAATCTAAAAGATTTGGCATATCTGTTAAAAGGTAACTCCAAAGAACTTTAAAAAGTTTACTTTTTAGTCTTATTTATTTTACAGAAACTGTGCTAAAAGTGTAAGTGCTGTCAGTATTGAAATGGCTGTACTTCCTAATTGCAGAAATTTCTACATCAATTAGACAACTGGGTTCTGCTGCACTTCTATAAATGTCATTAATATTACTTTTATCAGGAGTACTACAGCTATCATAACAAAGGGTTGGGAAGTGGCACCTAATTTGTTTTTCAAATAACATGGCATAGCAACTGGAACAAATATAAGCTAAAAGATCAATTTCAGATTGAACATGAGAATTAATATTATCCTTGCTGAAAAAATATCTCTTGACTTCCTGAATGCCTCTGAATACAATTCAGTCTATGAAGATTATAGTATTTCCCTTTATTTCTCCCCTGCTTGATTTAAAAACAAGGAATGCAGAGTTCATTTCATTGTTTCTGAAAAAACTCATTGGTGGAAAAAAAAAACTAATGGTCCTAATCAGAAGCAAATTTCACATAGTACAGAATCCAAAGTGCACACTTTGAAAATGGCTAGCAACAAATGCTTTACGAAGATGTGATACAAAAAAGCAGCCACAAGCAGGAAAATAAATCAGGCCAAGTAAAAGAAAAAAGAATAAATAAAATAGAATTACTTACACTTCTGGTTACATGATTTTTAACCACCTCAGAGTTATTAGCCTGCAAAAGGAGAAAAGGTAACACAAATTACTTTAATTCTCCAGATAGTTTAAGTATGTTCTAAGAAATCACCTCCTAATGGCATATACATACATACACACACGCACAAAAAATCATTCAGAAGTACATATTCATTCTATAGCATTAATAAGCTACCTTTCAAACATAAGGGAAAATTAATTATTTTTGCATCATTGTCCTGCATATTCAGATCTATATGACAGTACTCAACTACTGAGTGTTTATTCCAAGGTACAATATCCACGGATATTTACATTTCTAACCACTTACTCCCCTTTAAAGGCATTTTTACCCAATCTCTCATTTTATGCTTTCATGAAAACAGACACTTGCGAGAACATTAATGAAGTGAACTGCTGAGAATCTTCTGTAAGTACTGTACCAAAAAATCTTCTCAAGGCTTTAAAACATGTCAAGTTTAGTTAACTAAGTTTAGCTAAGTTAGCTAAGTTAGTGTATCAATGGAGGTTTAAAAAACAAACCTTTTAAAAGGAAAGAGCCAAACCATTACTACAAAAAATCTAATATTAGCAGCAGTAAAACTTAAAATTGGCCACTAAATCCTGCTGTGGGAAAGATGTTTTGAACTAGAAAGGTAGTTTCATAACTGTCAACTTTTTTTGGTCACTGAAGTACAGACACATTCTAGTCACAAATCGCAACTGGAAAGAGCTATAGATTTTCAGGGTATAAATTACACCACCAACAGAATCTTGCTTAGTTAAATGAACCACAGTTTACCAGGGCATACATCCTACATCAACCACAATGTGAGATTTCACAGTTAATCTCTGAGAATAGGCTTTGAGTTTGTTTGCTATTTTATTTAAAAGCTTGACTTACCTTGTCAGCTATCAAATCTCCAGTATTTAAAGCACAAAGCAGTCAGTCAGAAGAACTAACAGACAGACTGACTAGTGCTATTAATTCACCTCATGAACCCTATTGTTTGAAACTTCAAGGTTCTTCTCAGCAGATTAAAGGTGATATATATGACAAACAACTTAGCACATCCACCGCTGCTTAACAAAAATAGACAGACCCAAATGGAAAAATGCAAAATACACAGTTTTTGGATTCACTTGGAAATCTCCATACAAAGAGACTTCATGAGATGCACGAGCAGAGCACACTGCCCACTTTGGCCCTTCACCAGAAAGCTCATACATAAGCTGAACTCAGCACCCACCCTTCCACAACATCTAAGTGGGCCTATTTGTGTAATTGCATATAGAGACATAAATGAGGCTTACACCTAATGTGTGCCATTTAAAAGGGGTTTCTTCTATGTATTTCTCAGTTTGGCACTGGACTGGTGTACTCTGCAAGTTTTCTAGGATAGCTATAAGGTGAATATGAAATAAAAAGCAAGCTCTTCTTCACTTTCTTTTTTAATGTTTTGAATTTGCTCTCCAGTTTGTCAAGCTGCTACTGAAATGCCTCATATTCTCTCACTCTGCTAGAAGCAATAGCTCTCTCCACTTTATTACTGATAGGAAACACAAAGTGCTAAAAGCACAGGGCTTGACATAACTATCTCAACTTGCAGGCTCACACTGTTTCCTTTTTCTTCTGACTTAAGGGGAAGACTGCAGAAATGAGTTGTGCTGAACGAACCATCTCAGGTAAACAGATGAGTTTGTATACACACGGAGTGTCTGTATGTACGAATGTAATAAGGGATTGCACTCAAGTCTTCATATGCTCCCTCTACAGCTTTAAAATGGTTGCCCCCAAACCAAATACTGCTATTCCTGCTGCCTATTCATCAACTCTAGGACTAAACTTCCAAACTCCTTCACTGGCTAAATACTGCAGTACATTTATTCAAGATGTGGACAATCCAGCTTCAAGTCTTTGACTGCAGATGTATGAAGAGGGGCTTTGAAAGTATATGCTAATATTCAAGCAAAAGATCTTAACCAAGACTATCAGCCCCACTGAAATTAAAGACTTAAACTTCAAATTCCTAAAGTTTTAGTGAAGGCTTGACATTATTGAAACTTCAACATTATTTACCACACTGGCATGGGGTGACTACTCTAACCACTGCTAAAGGATAGCTGTGGCAAATATAAATCTTTCTGGTTTTAAGTAAAAAAAAAAAAAAAGAAAAACCCAAACAAACAAACAAAAAACCCAAACAAACAAACAAAAACCAAAACAAAACAAACAAAAACAAACAAACAAACAAAACGGCCAAACTTATTTTACAATCTCTCTAACAAAACTGTGAAAATCCTCCCTTCCCTCCTTCCCTATTCCTCTCATGGCTACTGTTTCCAGTTTCTGAGTTCTCTTCTATATGGAAGACATACTGCTATAGGCAAAAGATCTAGTATCTTACACGGAAAACATCACCAAATATTAAAATATCTCACCACATCATTTCTGAGGAGGTTTTTTTCTAATACTATGTGTAAAAGGAGGTTTCCATGGGAAAACTGTGATGCATATTAAGAGAATTATTTAATTATTTTCCAAATGTAAAACTAGAAATCAAAGACAACAGGAGATTTGATGCCTATCACATTTCATTAGCCCCAAGTGCAGTCATTATACTTTGATCAATATAAGGTATTGAACACCACGATAGCAGTATACTCAGTATATTATGGCTAACATGAAAACACGTGTATGCTTATGACCTTACTGACATCATGGAAACATACTGGTACAACTCCTATGACTGGAGTTTTGGAACAGAAGGGTACAGGGTCTTTAGGAAGGACAGGCAGAGATGATGAGGAGATGGTGAATGAGCTCTCTGTCAATGAGCATGGTGCTCTACCTCGTGATGGATGAAGAGCTGATTGAAAGTTTACAGGTCAGGATGAAAGGGAAGGAGGACAGAACAGATGACATTATAGTGCAGGCCTACTACAGGTCACTTGACCAGGAAGGTCAAGCTGATGAGGCCTTCTGCAGTAGAACAGAATGGCCTCAAGGGTCACAAGCCCTGGTCCTCATGGGAGACTTCAAACAACCCAGTACCTGTTGGAAGGATGACACAGCAGGACACAGGCAATCCAGCAGGCTCCTGGAACACATTGATCCCTTCCTTCTCCAAGTGACAGATGAGCCAACAAGGAGAAGTGTTATGCTGGATGTTGTTTTCACCAACAAGGAGGGGGTGGTGGGGGACATGAAGCTCAAGGGAAGCCTGGGCTGCAGTGACCACAAAGCAGTGAAGTTCTAGATCCGTGGGGTACTGATGAGCATGCACATCAAGCTCACTAGCCTGGAATTCAGGAGAGCAGACTGGGCCCTCTTCAGGGATCTCCTTGGTAGAATGCCGTGGGCTTAAAGCCCTGGAGGGAAATGGGGCTCAAGAAGGCTGGATGAAATTCAGGGATCATCTCCTCCCAGTCTAAGAGCAATGCATCCCTACCAAGAAGAAATCAGGCAAAAATTCCGAGGGTTGCATGGATGAAAAAGTTGCTCCTGGACAAACTCAAAAACAAAAAGGTACCTTCTAAAAGGTGAAGGTAGACACAGCCTAAGAAGAACAGAAAAATTGTCTGAGCAGCCAGGGAACTGACACAATTAAATCTGGCCAAGGGCATCAAATGTAATAAAAAAGCTTCCATAGGTATATTGGTGATAAAAAAAAGACTAGGGGAAATGTGGGTTTTCTCAGGAAGGATATGAGATACCTGGTTACCCAGGACACGGAAAAGGCTGAGATACTCAATGAAGGTAAAGGCAGGGATTGGGAGAATGAAGAACTGCCTGCTGTAAGAGACCTCAAGTTCCAAGGCCATTTAAGAAACCTAAAGGAGCACAGGTCTATGGGACATGATGAGATATATCCATGAGTTCTGAGGGAACTGGCTGAGGAAGTGGCTAAGTTACTGTCAATCACATTTGAGAAGTTGTAGCATTCCAATGAAGTTCCCACTGACTATAAGAAAATTAAACATAACTCCCATTTTTATAAAGGGAAATAAGGAAGACCCAGGGAACTACAAACCAATCAGTCTTACCTCAGTGTCTGGTAAGATCATGGAGCAGATCCCCCTGAAAACTAAGCTAAGGTGCATGGAAAATAAAGTGACTGGTGATGGCCAACATGGCTTCACTAATGGCTAATCTTACGTGACAAATCTGGTGGCCTTCTATGACAGCATTACAGAACTGACAGATGAGGGAAGAGTGACTGACATAATCTACCTGGTCCTGTGCAGAACATCTGACATTGTCCCACACAAAACCCTTGTCTTTAAATTGGAGAGATATGGATTTCACAGATGGACCACTCGGTGGATGAAGAACTGGCTGGATAGTCACAGTGTTGCAGTCAGTGTCTTAATGTCCAAGTGGAGACCAATGGCATTCCTTAAGTGGCTATTGGGACTGGCACTGTAACATCTTTGTCAGTGTCATGGAGAGTGGGATCAAGTGCACCCTTAAAAAGTTTGTCAACACCACCAAGCTGTGTGATGTGACGGGGAAGTGGAGGGAAAGGATGCCATGCACAGTGACCTAGACAGGCTTGAGAAGTGGGCCTGCGTGAACTTCATGAAGTTCAACAAGGTTATATCCAAAGTCCTGTGCCTGGACTGGGACAATCCCAAGCACAAATACAGTCTGGGCCAAGAATGGATCAAGAGCAACCCTGGGAAGAAGGACTTGGGGGTGTTGGTGAACAAGAAGCTTGATATGTCTCAACATGTGCTTCCAGTTGAGAAAGCCAACCATATCCTGGCCTGTATCAAAAGCAGTGTGGCCAGCAGGTCAAGGCAGATTGCCCCTCTGCTCTTCTGAGAACCCACCTGGAGTGCTGCATCCAGCTCTGGGGGCCCCAGCACAAGAAAGATGTGGACCCGCTGGAGCAGGACCCAGAGGGCTATGAAGATGATCACCTCTCCTATGAAAACAGAGTGAGAGAGATGGGGTTGTTTAGCCTGCAGAAGAAAAGACACCAGAGAAACCTTAAAGCAGCCTTCCAGTACCTAAAGGACCCCTACAAGTAGAATGGAGAGGGACTTTTAACAAGTACATGCAGTGCTAGGACATGGAGGAATGGCTTTAACTGAAGGAGGGTAGTTTCAGATTAGATATTAGGAAGAAATTCTTTACTGTGAGGGTAGTAAGGCACTGGAACATGCTGCCCAGAGATGCTGTGGATACCCCATCCCTGGAAGTGTTCAGTGCCAGGTTGGATGAGGCTCTGAGCAATCTGGTCTAGTGCAAGGTGTCCATGCCCATGGCAAGGAAGTTGAAACTAGACAATCTTTTAAGGTCTATTCCAACCAAATCATTTGTGTGATTCTATGGTTCTACTCCTGCACCTCACTAATCACAGCATTTCAATATCAAACACAACACATCCTTGTCTCCTCCCAATAAAGACAGCTAAAAGGAAATTAGATTGAGATGGTTAGAAATAAAAACCATTTTTCCATAGAACAAGCTAAAATCATTCCAAAAACAATTATCCCACCTCTCTCTCCTACCATTACTGCAGAAAACCATCACAGATTTCTAACAATGACTTCCTAAAAACAGTCTCTCTGAAGGAAAAATAAAGTCATTATAGCAAAAGATAAAATTACACCACTCATAGTTTCTTCACCTTTGTTAACTTTGTTTTGCTCATCAGTAGCTACCTTGCCCTGAACGCTTCTCATTTGGATTACACTTTAAAAACATCCAAAACCCAACTAATTCCCCCTTTCCACCCTCTAAATCTACTAGGTGGTGTTGTGACACTTCTCCAAGAAACAGGCCTGAGGTTTGACTCCAGCATTTAATGACATTAAATGAGAAGAATCAAATGCAAGTTCATATGTAACACTTCCACCACACCATTTTACTCAAGAGCAAGTACTAAATTCTTGCACCAATGTGAAAAACCTAAATTAAATCAAACAAGTATGACTTCTGACATGATAGAAAACTAAAATTGAATGGGATTCCAGAGACTGCAGTTTAGTTAGGCAATAAACAAACAGAATCTACCATTATACAGAAGTCAGACCAAGTATCAGAATTTTACCAAAAGTATCACACCTGCTTCACAGTTCTATCTGAAGAGAAAGGTCCACATAGATACCTAATTCATTGTGCTTATTAGAATGAATTCTGACTATAAGAAAAACTGATTTTTAAATTAACACCAGATGTCTTTTCCTTTTGAAAGACAAGTAGCAGTCCTCGATTACATTGTCATAACTAAAGCCACGGTCATTTATTATTTCAATATTTGGCTGGCATTCATTTATAGTGATGGCATTAGTACTGTCCTATTCTTTTACATATTCCAGTGCTTAGAAAGCATTTTCAAAGTTTAACCAGAGGCATTTTTAACACGGGACATAAGATCTGTCACTCTCAGGATAAGCTACGAAAGAATAGAAAATTATGCAGATAAGCAGAAAAAAATACATCCTGTAGTGGGTATTTCCCTTTTCCAGTGTGAGCTGTCAAGCAGAACCTATGCAAGCCCATTTGCTTTTTAGTGAAGTCAAACATATAAGAAAAATTTCTACACCATCTGAAAACTATCGATACTAAGGAATCTGAAACATGGGTAATTGTGCTTTAGAAAAAGAAAGCTGGGAAGGAAGAAAGAAGCATGCTGTATCTTGGAAGAACATTATACTTCTGGATTTATTTGCTACAGTAATTAGTGTCACACTTCTGAAAAGCAGACATTTCCACCTTGCAAAAGTACCACACTCGGTAGAAAGGTTTGAAGTCAATTTGGAGAAAATAAGAAGGCAAACTTGGCTCTGGAAACTACCAAAGCTTTCCCTCTTGCTGATCCCCTGTTTCTGCAGATTGTTCAAAGAAAGCCTGCTTTTCGTTTCATTTTGGATGAACGCCTGGAACTGAACATACTGTATTACAACAAAACTTCATATTCAAATTCCTATTAAATCTTGTAATTCTCTAATGTTCCTAGAAACAACGTGAGCCCTCCCTCCTGGCAAATTCAATTACTAGCTTTTGAATTTAGTGTGCTCATTTCAGGATCACTGCATTTCATTAATTTGAGGGATTGGGGTAGCCAATTCATGCAGTTTTATTCTCTGTGCCCTCTTATGACTAAGTCAGAGACATCTGTGAACAAGGCACTGACTGTACTTAAAACAGCATTTTAGAACCTCAACTCTGCATGTCTCCGGGGTCCATGGCCTTACTCTGGTAAGCACTTGAAATCTAAAACTAAAAAACAAACCCCATAGAAATGCATTACAAAGAGGTCCATACTAGCCCCCTTCCAGAGAACAGAAATCTAAAAAAAGTATGAAACATAATCATGTCAAGTATTTCAAATCAGGCATCAGCTCACACGTTTTATCAAGGAAGTGTCTCATCAGTCTGTTCTTCTGTATATCTATGACTAACAAATCAAGACATTAAGAAAAGTAGAAAAGATTTTTTAAGAAGCTGAAGAAAAAAAAGGAAAGGAAGAGAAAAGCACAGATCAAAACTTAATAAAGCAAAACTGAAAGCAAGACAGAGAGACCTTTAAAAAAAGTTTCAAAAAGTTTCAAGGCACCTTTGCTTCTCTGCGAGTTCAGGAAAGCTGTATGAACCAGAAATGAAGAAACATCCCTCCATAAACATTTCTCCAAAGCCCACAGTTTTCATGAAGACATGAGCACTATGGTTCTGGATACTAACAGAGCAGGAACTGAACTGGCAAATACAAACCTCCACTGGATATTCCCACCCTTTGCAAACAAACCAGAGAACAGAACAAGGCTGTTGCATTTTCCTTCCCATGATGTGCAGGCATGTGCAAGACAGGCAGCTACAGCCTGCAGCACTCCCTTAAGATCTGCTCTTCTTAAGTGACATTCTTGGAAGAAGCCAGGAAAGTCCATAGCAATGGGAAAGTCTGGTAGATTTAGCATGTCCTTCACCTTCACTAAATCATGCCTGCTATATGCATATAATGCTTGCTTTGCATGCATCTCACAGGTCCAGTGAGCTAAAGTTTGAATGTAGCATACAGGGGAAAAAAGGAAGTTTCCCTAAATAACAGAGCTGGGCATGTTCCTAGTTTTCCATAATATTTCCATGCTATTTCTTGAAAGAAGAAAGACAGGAAAACATGAGAACTACTAGCCTTTAGTCACAGACACTTATTATAAACCAAACCCACTTGATAAATTTTTCACAAAAGCTTTTATCGATTTAAGCCAGAAAACAAATTCAAATTTGGCAGAGCAAAGTAATTGTATATGTCCGTTTCTAGCTCAGTTTATTTACTGTCATATTCCACTGTGTGTGGAGGCCATACCAGACTAATCCAATTTAACACAGTATATCTTCTAGTCATGAGACCTCACTTAAAATGAAATTGGATAATGCAATCCTTCATCTACATGCACAGAAAGTCCCAATACCACAAACAATTATTCAACTTCCCATTTCTCAAAAAATCTTTTGCACGCCCACATTAAAAATAGATGGACTGTGTTCCATGGGAATAGCAAATTATTTCACATTGTTTTTCTCAAAACTTGTGTTTAAAAATGAATGCAGTAGGGATAAAAATTCATTTTTTCATATTCACTGATGTTTATCATACAAAGCTTCTAGAGAGGATTGCATTCAACAGCATGAAAAAAAGGAAGGAGAGGGTGTTTTTGCAACAGAGGACAAGCATTCTTTCAAACATTGTTAAGTGTACTGAATTTTCCTAAAGTTTCCTGTTCTCTTCCACACTTTATCCATACGTAGCTGGGAGTTTGGTTTTACTGTTATGTATCAGCATGTATTTTCAGTTCTCAGTTTTTAATTTTTTTTTGACAAAATATTGGTTGAATGTATGTAGGGGTACATATAAACTATCATGGATTTCAAGTAAAAATGAGATAGGCAATTAAAATGAGGCCTTTGTGACTCCACACTCACTTCTTCGCTCCTGTTCCTTTTAAAAAACCAAATGAAAAACACACATATCCAAAAAAACTCCAAAACAAACAAATCTCTATTTCTCCCACAATTGCTTTTAATTCTCTTCTCCTCCTATTTTGAAACAGTACAGAGCACAGTCTGACTCACTGTTCAAAATCAGGTTTTAGTTTGCTAGGAAAGGCCTGAATGCTCAAGTCTTTGATTTTTCTCTCTACAGGGAGAAAAGAGGCTTGCATAATTAAGAAGGGGGTGGGAATCAGAATCATTGACACCCTTCCCCAGTTTCTATCAAAATGATCCAACTCTCACCCAAGACTTAGCAACACAGCTAAACAAACTTCAGCTTGAAGCGACTGTTATGGTAAAATATACATTACAGGTAAGTGTCCATTTAATCTGTCTGAATTATAACAGCTAGTTATAAAAAGTGTTATTTAAATGGCAGACTAGAGGTATGCAGAATTCTTTAGTAACCATTTGGAAAAAAAATAAGAAAAAAGAGAGGGAGAAAGATTAGTAAGGTTAGGGCTAGTAAGGTTAAACCAGAAATTTCTGTGCTGAAGATCACTATCTAACCTTGTCTTAAAACTGACAAGTCATGCAGTCATAAGGACCATTCATCAATGAAGTAATTTTAAGATAAGAATCCATGTATGTAAGAGGTTTGGGCCTTCACATAACATTTCATGACTGCAAAAAATTCGGTGGCATAGGTGACACTACTCTGAGGAATTAAGATTTAATTTGCTCTATTCTTTTCAAAGATACACTATCATGAAGGATAAAAAAAGAAATTCAGTGAAGAAGACTAGCTTACTGCCCTTTTGAAGCATGTTAAACTATCCTAGACTATTTCCTGGAATCTAAAAATTATCTCTAAAATAATATCCTTCTGTTGGCTTTCCTTTATATTTTTATCTTTTTAAAGTGATATATTGAACAAAAAGCATTCAGAGCTTTATGGTTAGGGCCTAAACCTTTTCTTATTTTGACAGCACTAGAGAAAAAGTCTTAATTCATCAGCATTTTTTTAAATTAAAAACATCAGTTTAAGAAATACTATTAACTGTGTAACTAACAGTCTTTCAAAGTAAGATCCAATAATTCCAGTAAAGGCCATTTAAACATCTTTTATCTAATTTTAGAAGTACTATATAAGTTCACTCAGCTCTCAGATGAAAACAAACAAACACAGTGACCCCGTGCCACTTTTTTTTTTTTTTTTTTTTTTTTTAGTTTTTTGGTTAAGCTGTAAATCTCTGCAATGAAAGACCATTCCCAAAAATAGTCCATTGTCTCTCTTCATGAAACAAAATTAAGTGCAACAGAATAAGTCATCTTTCCTGAACATCTGACTTGAATTAACAAAGCTGGACTAACATCATCCCACTTTGTGAGGAATGTGCATGACAACATAAAATAAGTAGTGTTAGAGCACAGGAACTGCTTTATATTTTAGCACCTGAAATTCCAAACAGCTGCACTGAGTTGATATATGAGGCTCCTGATGTCATTACAAAGCTTCAAGACACGTGGCTCACGAGAAATGGCAAGGGCCCCTTCGTAACAGTCAAAAGAAAATACTCAATAAAACACACATTTTGAAGAATAAGAACATCTGTGAATTTCATCAGGCTTCAATAATCTTCCAAGATATATGTCACTGAGAGTTTAACTACAAATCTTGCTATAAGCCAGTTTAAGGAGCACAGTATAGGCAACCTATTGACTAAATAGATGCAACACTGATTTAAAGAAGGCATATGTATTATTTATGTGAAAACTAAGAGGTTGGAATTCCTTGTCTGGAATGAAGGGGGATAAATCCTTGGTTCAGCAGCAAGTTATGATGCCACAAATTTTTGTTTAATTTGAATAGATGTTGGCCTCCCTATTATCTAAACCTCTCAGTTACTTATTCTAGACCTTGTCAAAACTTCACACTCAGAACAGTTGTAAAAGAAACTGCTTACAGCTAACATCACAAATATTCGTCCTTCAGAACAACAGAACTCTTCACTAAACAGGTAAAATTTACTGGTGCTGAACAAAGACTCCTATTATAAAAATGTCACCACATTTCACACCAAAAGCAAACCACACTGTTCAATCTCACTCTCAGCAATGAAACATATTGTATTACTGTGTCGTGAGAATACTTCACCTACAGATATCCCTGCAATAAATTTCAGTAGAATTCCACTCCTTCTGCCCAAACTGGTAAATGCTTTATTTGGTGACTGAATATACCTCTGTCTACATTCCTGCTAGTAAACTAAAGCAGGTTAGGCCACTTTTGCCATCTACACTCTTTATCTGTCAGCAGGTCACAGAGACAGTTGGGACTACATTGTCAGCATTGCCCCCTGTGCACATAAACACCCCACAAGCTGCTATATGTTTAAATTTTTTTCTGAACGACAATAACTGGTTTTCCATTTCAGAATCAATACTTGGGTTGTGCACAGAACACAAAAGAAAGCAACTGCAGTTGCCAGTATGCACCTAACACTATGAGCTACAAACAAAAGAAAGTATTTCTTTCCTATTTATAATTTTAGCAGCGATGCTATACAAGATCCTCAGACTCTGACAAGGGTTAATTCACAAAATTACTGGGTCAAATCTAAGAGAGACCTCCCATGAGTTGATACTCACATTCTTCATAATACCAGAAAGTATTTCCAGGCTTTGTTTTACAGGATAATAATTTTAAAGCACCTTTTGACTTCTGTGGTTCATGATAGGCTAGTACCATTACCTCTGTTTTTCCAGCAGGGAAACCAAGACACAAAAATGTACAAAGTGACTTGGCCAATTCACATACCAATGCAGAAGTGAGATGTAGGGTTCCTTATTGCCAGTGGTTGTATCACTTACCTACAATACACAGAGTTCTTGGCTGACATTTGTGCATCAGCTGTTGGCTGCTTAGTCCCAGTAATGACACTAACAGCTGCCAGTGCTGGTTCAATGAGTAACTGTTACAATCCATCTTCTGGGTATTGCTCATATTACCCTTGGAGCTAAAACCACCAAATACAGTCATGCAAGCCAGAAAAGGCTTAAGGTTTTTCTCTCCTGACCAAGTATGGGTTCCACCACAACAAAAAATAATAGGTCTCAAATAAATCTTACACTACCTGTACTTCCAAACTGACATGAGACATCAGCATGTTGAAACAAATAATTACTGAGGGGATTTTTGAATTTAAAACACACAAATAAAAGCATAAAACATGTGGATTCCTGCATGGAGACAGGACACAGTAACAAGCTTCAGGAATAGACCCTTGATTTGCCAAGCCTTCAGAGAGGAAAGGTGATAACACAGTACTGAAATAATAAGAGGTTATAGGAGACTACAAGAATAACCTAACCTATAACTTAAGAAAACCTGATGGATATTAGTAGTGCCAAAAATACTTACCAGCTCATAGTTGATTGGAAGAAAGCAGGGTGTCACCACCTGGAATAAAAGATGAGGATAAAATAAGGAAAAAAATATTCTACCTTTGGAGATGTCCCAGCTGCATTGTTCGAGCTCCATCCAGACAGTCAAAGAGGCACCAACCAGATCAGGTGTAGAACCTGCGTCTCCACTGCTGCTCTCAGCTATACTATCTATTCTCAGCTCCCTAAAAAGTCAGCACTAACTCAGTGCCCTGCTCACATACTCTAACCACTGAAACAGGTTGAAGAGAAATGCCTTCCCTCATGTCACATATGCAGAGAAACATGAAGGGTTTTCTCCCTTCTTCTATCCTTTATAGCATTCTTTAATCACCACCTCAGTTTTAGTTAATGAGTAAGTATTCTGCTTTTCAAGAAATCTAGAACTTCAGCAGTTCCCAACACCTTACCCTTGCTCTGGAACTGACTTTGGGTGCTGGGTTTAGCAGAGCAAGCAGAATGGATATTCTGTGGACCCACATATCTTCAGAGATTTGTCTCCAAACTAAAACCAATTCCTATGAAGAATATAGTTTGTATACATCACACCAAAAAAAAAAGCCCAGACCACCTTATTTTGATACTCAGAAACCAAAACACAAAAAAAAGTCGGGAAAAGCATGACTAACTTAGGTTATATGATGATCTAGGGAAAATCAAGTGTTGGATTATTTCTACAATCTCGCATAGCAGGCACCCTCAAATCTCACACATAGAGTCAAAAGACTGTAGGTTCATCCATTTACACCACTCAGCTGAGCTTCAGTAGCAGTCATCATGCAATGCTCACTTTAACCGTGATGTTAACCCCAGTGAAAACCGTTTCATTTAACATATCCACCTTCAAAACTATGGCTCTCTGCAACGGATTTGCCTCTCAGCCAGCAGAGTGGAGCCAGAAACTCTGCAGCAACACCTGAACAAGGATAGAGTTTTCTATCAGAACAGCTGCTGAGTCTTATGATGACTCAATTCACGGTACACAGAGTGGGTTACTGAGCAGAAGAAGCCTAATGCATCATGTAATTTGTAATCCTTAGAATAATAAAAAGAAGATGCAGCCCATGCAACAGAGCAAGCTGCAAGAACAAAAAGAAACATCAGTTCTGTACACAGCACAGGCAAAGAGTCAAAGGGGCTACTACCTCACTACACAAGGACAACCCACTCCAGCTTAAACACTCAGGAACAGCTTTTAACCACTAGCATAGAAGAGAACATTTGCCTCCATAAATGGATATGAAAATGATCTATCTCCAATTCTCAATGCATTTTAAATCATAAATTGCTTATAAAAATAAAAATAATAATAATAAAAAAAAGGTAGCACATTGTTTCTTCAACTCCCAGCCCGCTCATGATCTCTAGACTACCCCTAAAGAAAGCAGGACTGACTGAGCTCTTGCAGTTTGTTTGCTCTCCCCTCTGACTCCTCAGTGGGCTTGCAAGTCCAAAGTTTTAATATGCTGCATCTCTGCAGCTCCTTTTGTGACTGCCACTCATGATTCACAGCTCTACCCAACCAAACACCCATACTTCCAATACATGGAAGATGTTAACTAAGCTGTCAGAATAGCATGCCTACTGCTGGAAGGAAGGACATCATCTGCTTTGGTGATCTCTTGCCTGACATAGCATATAAAACTTCATATGTCACCTTGAATTACAACCACCAACTCTCCTCTCAAGCCAAAGTGACAAAGCACCAAGCAGAGCAGTGCCCAGCTGAAAGAATCAAAGCCACATGCACCCTGCACCTCCACAAGCAGGAGACACCTGCATCTAGGGAAGAAAGACTGTCCTTAGTTATCCTGACCATGTGATTACCTCGTACTTACAAACTGGTTTTGCAAGTGTTCTCATCAGCAACACCTAAGGTTAAAGCAGATGAACATGAAATTTCAATTACTTTCCTCTCACTGCATATACTAGGAAGAAAGAATTAATGGAAACACCAAAGGAGTTGGCAGGCTGGCTGAGTAGTGCAGTGGAAGACATGAAAACATTACATGCTCATGTAATTAATAATTGGAACCACGACGGAATAAAACTGTCATCACTGACATACATAAATACAATCTCTGCTCTTTCCTTTCTTTCAACTGATCAAAATTCTTGAGGAATCAAGCATATCTTTACCCCTTTGGCTAACTAAAACACTGCTGTAATCTGCTTGCTAATTACAGCTGACTCATTGCCTAAGAAAAATCCCCTTTTTTTCTGACACATGAACACTGGGGACATCCAGGGGACAAACTTCAGAAGAGAATTGCAGATCTCTGCAGATTTGTATCATCTTATTCAGGCAACTCTGGACTGTGAGAAGATGAAACTTCACTAAAATTCACTAAAAATAACACTTGATTTTTTTTCTTCCCTGAGCTCCTCTATACCTGAAACAGCTATATATAGCAAACTGACTTTACAAAAAAATTTCACCTTCTTCTGGTTCTACGTCTTCTGCACTTCCTTTTTACAGAAATCAAGACCCATGTCAAAGACTTTGATGTTCTGCTGCTGGTTTTGAACTAAAAAACTCAATGAACCAATACACTGACTTTATTTTTCTTCTAACTCCATATACACAAATTGCATCTTCCTTCTCAGATGAAGCAAAATAGTTAAGATCTTGTTGTATCCCAACTTCAGGTCTCATGAGCAATTGAAGCAAATCATTCCACTGTTAATCCAGACACAGGCTAAAAGCAAGAGTTTTTAAACCTGTTGACAGATAACAGCGTATTATGACATCCAAACAATCGAGGTTGAGAATATATGAGTGGCTCCAATTCTTTTTCTTAGTTTTCAAAGGTCTAGGAGATGCTAAAAATAAGCTTTAGGGAAAAGTATCGAGCTAAAAACCAAAACAGCAAGACTTAAATCCAGCAACAATGTAGAGATAGAAAAACAAGTGTAAAGATCTCAGTTATTGGTTTAAAAAGTTACACACTGTGTACCAACTGCACAAAACAATAAACTTCAGAAAGAGTTTTCTGGTCCACCTACTGCAGCTACAGTTAATCTTAATGACATTTACAATAACTTGGTTTGTCAGCTTTCAATAGTTTCTTTATTCTTGTAAGAAATGTTCTGTATATGCATTAGTGTAATGTTTCATAGCTCCACACCAAACTGGATTTAACTTCTGCACTTCTGCACATTCACATATTAACAAGCAATATCAGAATATAAGAATGCTTTGCCTACCTTCAGACACAGTTATCTCTTTGGTGCCCAGCACACAGACATAGAGACACATTGTTAGTCTATTCACAAATAATCAAGCAACTATTTTAAAGACAAATTACCTGTTCTTGCATTCACAGTTAATATGAAAACATTCTCCTGGTGTGTTATTTCCTGCATTAAGGCTTAGTTTGAGAAAGTGCCATATCAATGTAAAAAAGATTTAAAATAATTTTTTTTAATTAAGAATTCTGATTCCAGTGAATCTACAGGTAGTTTTTCTTCATGTGACTGCAACATCAGTCACATCAGTTAATAAGTAACTGACTAACATAAGATAAATGTTAAGTCAAAGAAAAAAAAAAAAAGTCAACAAATGGCAGGATATCTGGCGCTAGGGAAACAAAATCTGTCCCTGTTTGCTCTTAACAGCAACACAATGCCCTCCCAACACACAACAGTTCATTGGCTGGGATAACCAGTAGTTACATTTCAGTGATTTTTTTTTCCACTTCCAGATGCCTATTTCATTTTTACCTTCCTTCCTTTTTATTCTCTTTTTGCAAGAAGTATGTGATTTTTCAGAGGAAGAACCATCTTCAAAGAATGAGCCAGTTATTACCGAGGGTGCATTTCAAAGTCCAAATCTCAAACGCTATCATATTGCTTTTGCAAAAGCAATTTAACCACATAACTATAATGAATCACTTTCTTTCAAGCTACAGTTTTATCAAGTAAGAAATTCTGGCATGCTTGCTGTAGTTTATGTGAAACACAAACTATATGCAGGGGGAAGAATCTTCACCTATAAAGTAACCTACTAAAAAACCTGTTCACTCTAGTTCATTTCTTATGTTATAAAATTGAGGAGAATGGGTAAAAAGACCAGCAAAATGAAGTCACTGACATCCTGCAAATAGTGTGAAGTTATAGTCATGTTAGGTGATTTTCTAAACGTTACATAGATGACTGTCAGATGCCTATATGGTAAGCTCATGGACGTATTTAATATGAGTTTATATATATGTACACACAGACACACCTTTATATACACACACATCTTTTTTTTCTTACTGTGTTTTTACAAAAACCACACAGACCTATTTATTCCAATCTAAACCTTTGGAATTAAGCCTGGAAATTTTTTTTTTCTGCTTAGTTTTCTTCTGGCATGCCTGTCAGTTATCCTTCCCCTTTTCCAACCTACCCTCCAAAACACTCATGACAAATGCTGGCTTTCTTCCATGCTGTGGTATTCCGTTTTGCAATGTCACAGTCCAGACCTACATCATGAAAGTTCTTCAATTCTCTGAAGAATACATACAAGGCAAAGACACTTGGTACATAGGTCATTTGGGGAAAAGATTTTTTTAAAACCCTCTAATGAAACAGAAGGTACTTCAAAGCAAAAATTGATGAGTTTCCTTTGATGACTGTAAACTAGTAAACACAGATGAAGACCCTTCCTTCTTCAAATAATGGGATTTGTTCCAAATTAGTTCAGAAGCAAAGGAAAAGAAAGTCAGGATTTGGGTGTTGATAACAGGAGTTAAACCAGACAGCAGGAACCAAGTTCTTAAAACTAGATTTTACTGGACTTTGCACTAGCCCTCTACACTGTGGTTTAATTTGTCAACCTGAACTGTAAATGCTAGCTAGTGCCCCTCCTGATTTAATCTATGTAACAAATGTTAGAGCTTTATAAGGTAGGTTGAAATTATTTGACACAAATAAGTGCAAAAATACAGTATAGTTGCTCAAAATGTCTCATTTTGCTGCTTCTTCAGATTAAAAAAACCCCCTAATTTTGACAATTGTATATATCTGTTTGAGACTTAACTTCTGCTTTCATTGTATCTGATCTGACCTCTCCAAGCTGAGTAATAGTGATAAGAGCTACAGGCATTATTATTCCTATGGTCATAAATGTCATTTCAGTCAACAGTATCAGAGGTTTTAGGGTGAGGAGACAGGAGCTTTGTCACAACAAATTGCAGACATCACTGCTCAGCCCACAGATTTCACTGCATCTAGTGTACGTCTAAGACCTGGGACAGATCTATGCCCATCAAATAAAAGGATAAAAATAAGATGAAAGCAATATTTAAATAAGCATAGGTTAAAATGGGAAAGTGGGTTTTGGTTTTTTTTAATACACCTTACAGGGAAGAAAGGAATGTGGTAGAGAAGAGCACCAGAAGGCAGCAATGTCACTCTTTCCTACTCAACATCACAGAAAGACATGAAGGCAAGAAGACATGTCAAATTTGCTGGTAAAAAAAAACAAAAAATAAAAGATTAGTTTGGGGGACATATTTCCTTACAGTTGAAAACCATCCATCTACAAGATGACTCTTTGCATCTCCCTAAGGTAAATTTAATGCTTAAATGTACTAAATCATAAGAAGGAAAAACACCTCTTTGCATCAGGCAATACTAAGATGCATACAGCAATTTAACACAGGCCTGATCTCAATCCGTGACACAAGGTCTGCAAGAATCACATCTAAGAGGCAGTGACCTCTGCAGCAGGAATTTTATAGAAAATATTTGCAAAGACTTCTGGAATATGCTGCTTAGCAAGCCAAAGGAGGCTAAATTAGCCCAAAGAGTTGTGAACCAAGCAGGACCCTTCCACTTTGCCACAAGAAGTGGGAAAATACCATCTTGTAAAGACACAGTCCCCTCTGTGAGGCCCCAGTTCACCCATTTTTGAGATTGAAAGCATTTTATTGGAGGTTGACATGGAAACACCTGAATTTTATGGCATTATTTCTGATTTTCATATATCACACTTTAATGGCTCTCTAGTAATTTTTAAAAACTTCCCTCCTCTCAAAACACATTAGAATGAAATCTTAAACATTTAAATTCCAAATAAATCTTCAGTTTTCCAGCTATTCAGAAAAGAGATAATGCAATAAAATAGTACAGAATGACATTTAAATACATCTTTTATCATCGAAACTAGCTCTCCCAGACTAAGACTGAATTTGCTTTATTATGCTTTAACTGTAAGAAGTATTTTAAATGCTTTCTCCAGCTGCACAGAACAAGACAAGGGAAGCAGGCTTTTAGAAATAATTGCTAGTAAAATACTATTAAATGCTGTATTATCACACAGAAGTAGTAAAAGCAAATTCTAACAAAGCTTAAACATTTCAGCTTGCTGATAAAAAAACAGTCAAAACTGCTGGGATAAAGCTCTATGTTCACAACGGATAATACTATCATTCTGTTTCCACTAAATTGTGGTTATTCATGATGTCTGTCATTCAGTTTTCAATCTTCTATCAAACCAGTAAGGCAACTTTTTGTTTCAAAGAATTTTCTCCCATGTGTTGCCTAAGAGATGATAACTATGACACTTAAGACACAAAATATGTGGATGGGAGGAGGAGGAAGGGTGCAGTTTGGTACCATCCCTTAACTGGGCAGCTTTCTCTAGGGAAATGCAGAGATACCACGAGATTTTGGTGGGGAGTGAGGAGTGAGGGGCTGGGCTTGGCCCTTGCTCGCTCTCTTGATCTCGGGATCAGGCTGGGGCCGGGGGGTTTTGGTGCTGCCCAGAGGATTCGCTGCCATGGCAGAGCTCTGTCCTGCACAGCTTCTCCTTACCATGGGTGAGCCTTTGCTCATAACAGCAGCCATTGAACCGGGGCCTTTCCAACACCCGATCTCACTGGGAAGGATCCTCACCATCTGCTCGGGTGCCCCAGGGGAAAATCTGGGACCTCGACCCACTCCCTCCTCTGGAGGGATCGTCTCCCATCTGCTTGCAGGGGCCCAGCTGCCACTGCCCAGCCCCATTGTTCTCTACCACTGCTTTGGGCTTTTATTTTTTTGCTACACTTTAATCCAACACCCTGCAGCTCCTGCTATGGCTTCAGAGTTTTTGCTACACTTTGTTTGCCACTCTGGGTGCGCTCGCCTTTGCTGTTCCAGCCTGCTACTCCAAGGTTCCTGCTACAGCCCGTTTTGCCATCCATAGGGGCACCAGGACCGGCTGCCCCCCGTGAGTTTGTAAAGGAAGCTCCTTCTCCATCCCTTCCCGCCGGCTGTGCCGCCATTCCCGTGTGGAGAGAGGCAGCTGGGCCCGCGCCACAGCGCCCCCTGCAGGCGCGGGGGAATCATCGCACCCGCCCTGCCCGGCCGGGAGCCACCAGCGCCCCTGGCGGCTGTGACCGGAACTGCTCCAAAGGGGAAAGTGCCCCACAGCCCCGAGAAGGCTGGCACTGCCTCTGGGGCCTGCTGGCTGTGGTTAATGCTGCAGCTGGGGTTGTTTGGTTGTTTGCCTTGTTATACCTATATACAGACATATATACACATATACACACTAGTAAATAACTGTTATTCTTTTTCCCATATCTTTGTCTGAAAGCCCTGTCTATTCAAAGTTATAATAATTTGGAGGGGAGAGGGTCACATTTTCCATTCCTCGGCAGACACCTGTCCTTTAAACAATGTACCAGTTGGGTCTTACACAACACAACAAACTATCTGAATCTATATACACTGACGGATGCAGAAGTCATGAGCCTTAGAGAGCAGTCAGGGGAAAAAAAAAAAGAAAATAAAAAAAGAAAAGAGACCCATTGAAAAATTTTTAATTTAAGCTATGTGCTGACTGACTACTTCTCTGAAAATCAGAAAATAAGCCTCTTGTAAGAAATAATTGATTATCGAATTTGGTCTTTTTTACATAATTTTTTAATATTCTGTAACAAATGCTAATAATTTCATTTCAGTTATTCAAAAATCAGAAAACATGCCAGCCAGTATTGAGATGTTAGGCTATTACATACTTTTGGCACTCCATACGCTACTCTTTTCAACAGTTGACACCCAAATGGCTAAGAGCTGAAACAACTGTTTCCTGTTTTAAACATAAGGCATAAATATGAAATCATTCATCTCCAAAACAAATTCAAAGAACCATAAGAGTGGTTAAATATCATAATTTAAATATAATAATTTCTGGAAACTCTAGTTCTATGTAGCACCTACCCAAGTAAATCTGGGAGCTACCAATGTTATTAAAAACCAGATTCTTACACAACTGGTAGAATTCCATACTGCAAGTACTATTTCGAGAAGCAAAGCTACTATGCAAAGAGGGATCAATTACATCATCTAGACTAAGAAAAGGTACATCTTTCTACTAAACTGTTTTGCTTCTACCAATAGATCACCCTACTACAGTATTATCACTAATCATTATTGAATGTATATAGGTGATGAAACCCTTTAAGAGGTAATACCTTACTTAAAAATTTAATAATCACTGTGTATTTTATCATCTTATTTCATTTAAAAACCCAGAATTCTGCATTTACCCAGCATACCATACAAAACAGTGATTTTCTATTGCACATGTTCCTTTTTTACTCAAAATGGGAGATGCTCAGCCAACTGACACTTGTATTTACTAGAATTTCCCAAAATGTCCTGAAAAATCTCCAAGTCCTTCACAAAGCAAAGATTCTTTTCTTGAATTTAGTTATACACTTTGGATGAACTGAACAAAACAAATGCTTGTAAACATCAAGATAACAACATAGATATTAGGTCTAGATCTTTGGTCTCCAGAAGAGACTATAAAACATGCTGTCTTAATAGATAGCAAGTACTAATCAAAAGTTTAAGTTACAAGAATGGACTATTACCCCATAAAAGTGCAAATATTTCTGGCAAAATAAAGCCCTGCAAGACTGCTAGATTTAGACTGAATCTGTAGGCGTCTCTGATTTGCACAAATCTAGCAATGGGGAAAGCAAGTCACATGAGATCACGGAACTGCTGACCTCATCTTGTGTGAAAGGAACTTGAAGATTTTCTAAAGTAAGAAAAACTAATAATGAAACTGAACTTGGAATCTACAGTCATCACTGAAAATTAACAATATGCTTATATTTTTTATAATCCAATGCCAAAAGTTTGCCTTTAAATCTCTGTTGCTGTACAAATTTCATGTATTTGAATAGATGTGTGTATACGCACATGCATGGGGGCTGATATACATGTGTCAGAGAGTGAAATATGATCGTTTTTAACTTAAACATTTTCATGAAGGACTTTTAAAACTGTATTACAAAAGCTGCACAGAATACCACCACACCCTGAATAGCCTTCTGAATGAGGCCCTGGACGGTTCAATGATGAAGATAAGATAAAACTCAGGAACTGGGGATATTGACAAAGCACAAGTTTAGCATCTTCAGGGAGGAGACCACAGCCCCAGGGCTATCAGTGCCACAGACCCTCACACCACACCGAAGAGTGTGAGACCAACTCTGGGTTGGTGTTGGAAAGGCCTCTGATGAGAGGCAGTGATTACCCATCTGCCAATGTACAGAGGGGCTCAGCTGTGGGGCCCTTCACCCAGGTGAAAGCTTATCCACAGCAGAGGGGGTGTCATGGCCCACCAAAGTCCCCTCCAAAGGGGTCCCTAGACCCTGACCCAGAGATGATGCAGCAGACCCTCAGTGTTGCAAGGGACAGTGTCAAACTGGCCCCTGCACAGGTGACATGTGGACGTTCCCACCTGGCCCAAAGCCTTTATTCATCCATGGAATTCTATACTCTTTGGTGTGTGGTGGAATGGCATGAGACCCTCACCACACAACAAGACCAGATGAAGGGGAGCAACAAGACATCATTGGGACCCTCGGATGGGTGATGTGCTTCCACCTAACCCCTGTCACTCTCTCCCCCTCCCCTCCACACACATTTCCTTTTCTATCTCTTTTCTCCTTCTCTCTGCCTCTTCGACTATTAAATAAAATGCATCAATTTTTGGTACCAACATCTAACCTTGTTTGGTTTTAATCCTGTTTTTGGGTATATTTTGAACCTTCTTAAGTTATTTCTAGTTTAAAGACAGGGACTTAGTGTTCTTTACCTTTCTGGGTTTAAACCAGAATCCTAACAGCACGTATACCTAATGCACTCAGATACATTCTTTTCTTTTCTGGCAGAACCATGCAGTTTGTATTTCACCCACTTAACTTGATGTTTTCAACTTAAAACAACTCCTGTGGGAAGAATGAGAAACTCAACCACTGGTGCAAATATTTCAACTATATTGGGATTTTGCTTTTTAATTAATGGCAAGAACAATACCCCAGGCTAGGCATCTTTTATCTTATTCTTAATTAGTTCATACGGATTTTGTTGTGTCAACTCTAAATACATGTAGATCAACAGCAAGAAGGGAGGCCAAAAAACATGCTTACCTTTTCTTCACATTTCCTGTGGCAGGCATACTTGCAAACTAAAACAAAAAAAGAAACAAAAAACAAAATACATAACTAAAAGAGTAGGTGGATTGTCTTCTCCTTTTCTTTAGATCAGCTTTCTATAAGCAATCTGGCCAAACTCAAGTCTGTATCTATAAAAGTATTTACATATTTCAAAACAAAACTGAACTAGAAGAAAATACGCATTTTTAGTTTTCACCCACTCCTGAAAGATTAGTTAATTACAGCAGTGTTATCAGATTTGTGCATTCTATCAGCTCATGATACTGCATCCCTATGGTACTGGTTAAACATCACGGGCTGAATATCTTGACACTTACCTTTAAAGCTTCATATATACCAGAAGTATTACCATTTAAATAGCACAGATAGTAAATCAGATTGTTCCTAGTGGAACCTCTGAATCTTAGTCATATCAGCAGCCCCAGAGACCTAAGAAAAGCAGGTTGATTTCAAACTCACAGGCAATTAGTACTGGCCAGACTGTAATTTCTGATTATGAATTTCAGGTGATACAGTGTTGCAAAGGTTACTTTCAAGAGGTAAGTACTTGATTTGTGTTAAATTACTTCTTCCTAAGAGCAGGAAATTATTAATTGTACCAGCAATTTTAGATTCAGGAAACAGCATTTAACTTAAAAAGCAGCCAGATAAGCAGTGATGTAACTATGATACAAGCACAATAACTGGAATCTGACACAAGCTGGTTTTTATTTGATTTTCCATATACACTTCCTCCTTTACTCTGAAATTTGCTTTAATTCCATGCAGTGCCTATCCTTTGAGTTACCATGAGGTAACCTGTATTTTACATTCAGGAAAAAATTACTTATTCAATCTCCAAGATCTTCAGAGCTGCCACAGAATACCACAGAGGTTTAACTGGAAGATTAACTGGGGCATAACCTCAGACCACTGAAGTTGAAAGCCATGCTTGTTTCTTGGTGCTTCCACAGCAGCCTGACTCAACAGGAAAGATACAACTACCAAGGTGTGAGGTCAGCAAATTCTCATTTCAGATTCAAGTGCAACAACTACCAGATGAAAAACCCTCATGCTCCAGTCACAGCTCAGGGGAAAAAAAAGTAAGGCTTACTGACAACACATCTTCTATCTTGTACGTGCTGCATTCACTTATTTTCCCCTCATATAAGTTAGAAGCAAGTTCTTTGCTCACAGTACTTTTCAGGATCAAGTTTCTTCAGTCTTAAAATTTATTCATGTTCACACAAATACACTATTAGCATTGATAATGATCTATATCACTTAAAAACTTCATCAGCCTTAAAACAAATGGAAGACTGCTCTTAACCCATGAGGAAAAACTTAATTTTCTTGCATGACAGCATAAGGGATAAATGGCTACATTCATTAAGTGATTTCACATGCCAAAACTATCTATTTAGTAGAATCCATACTTTTTATTAGTATTATTAGCTTTAGCTTTGCACAAGGCTAGCAGATGATCTAAAAATACATGTACTATCTGTTTATTCTACAAGCTACTTTGAGATTTCCTCCAAAAACAAAGATAACCACCAAAAAAGTAAAGAATAAAATGGAAAATCTGTCAGAAAGCCTTGCTATTACAGACAAGGTCTCATCGACTTTATAGATGCTTAAACCTAGATTTCTGTAAGGCAAGATGAAATAGAAAACAGATTTCATTCCATGACAACTTCCATGATTTTGCTACTGGTTCTTGTAAAACCATATCACAAATATCACCAAAACACAAAACCTCTACTAAAGATGTCGATAACTGTAAATGCAAGCGTTGATTTTTTTTTTTTTCTTTTTTAAGTTTCTATGTACAAGAAAAATCTGTGTTTTCTGCTCTTACGTAACACAACAGTTCTTACATTTTTTTCTGGAAAAAGTAACTCAAGTCATATGTGAACTTAACCCAGACAGCAACTTCAAGACTGAGTCTTTCAAGAGCATCTCATTCAAATTCATAAACAACACAGATATACAGCACAGAAACTCCATATATAATTAAAGTGAGAAGACTTTACAAAGCTATATTGCTGTATTTATAAGATTCAAAGGAAACAAAGACTAAAGCCTGCAGGGGTAATTAGTTAAATACAGTCAGGTAAAGCTCTCTGTATGAAACAAACTGTATTTTTTCAGGTGTTTAGATGTATAACATTCTGAGCATATAGATCTGATTCACAAAGACTGCTTCACTCCTCAGCATCCAGAAATATTCTAATCATATCTAAATCCAGTACTTGCATGGGTTAGACTGAGTTATTACCTTCTCTTCTTCACTAGCTAGTAAAGCTGATTATGATAACAAAAATTGATAGAAATAAGCTCTTCAAAGTGAAATCACTGACTGTGCAGATGCTGGGAGCAAAAGAAGCATTCCTTTGTGCTCAGATGCAGAAAGGAGGTTCTCCATCATCCCCCTCAAGAGAACTTCAAACTGCTCACTGCATACGTTGCTCCTAAAAAGCACACCAGCTACATGCCAACAACAGAAATGGTTCCCCAGGCATAACTGATCCAAACTCTAACTCCCTGTTCTTGTCAGGTCTAAATTTCACTAGTTTCTGCCCAGAACAACAAAACTTTAAATGACTGGGCCCATTTTAATGGTCTATTCTTTGCATATATCCAGATGCTGAAGCGTTCAAAACATACTATATAATTTATGCACGTCCTACTGAGGTACAAGCATCACAAGTTTCTGTTTGCTGGTAATATTTTTAGGAATATAAGTATTTTTAGGAATATAAGGTAATATTTTTAGGAATATAAGGTTCTACATATGTACATCTATACATTTACAGGTATACACACATATGCACACAAATATATAAACACATACACACAACACATACTCCAAAAAAAACACAGAAGTCTTTCTTTTAGCAAACATACACTCAGTGGCTAAAATCAACCTAAAAAAAACAAACAAAAAAAAAAAAAAAACCAACAAAAAAAAAAAAAAAAACACATACACACGGGGGGATGGGGGGGCAGGGTAGGAGAAGTAGCAGCAGAATTTGAAAAAGATGGAGATATTAAGAAAGCTCTATGAATTGGCTGTGAGGAAGCATACAGGCACATCAAGAAAGAGTGAATGGAATAAGGCCATGCTGCAGCAGTCAACTTTCTGAACATAAAAAAGTATTGGAGAGAAGCATCATTGCCTTTTCAGGCACATCCTTTCACAATGTGATTCATATGGGTTTCTCCATTACAGCTGAACAGTGAGAACATCATGAACAGTGAGTGAGAGATGCCTCCCTTCACCAACACCAGCAAATTAAACATTTACCCATAGAGAGAAATATATTTTCTTGATATTTCATTATTTAGAATACACAAATATGCCACAAATTTGATGAATTCTAAATACAATGAATTCTGCTACATCAAAGAACTGTGCTGCCTGGGTGATTGCACCTCTTCACACCAAGGCATTTACTTCCCAATCTATGTCTTTTCAGTGCAACAAATATGCAATACAAAATTCTACGAATAACTAAACAACTGGTGTGCTGATAGTATGCTAAGGAAAATACATGCAACTTACATTTAGAAGATCTCAACAAGCAGCTTATATTGAATGCTGGCATTCTTCAGGCAAAGCTTACAAGTGAAATGGCACTCAGCTCGTCACAGGACTACAGTCTAACTGTACTCCAATTTTAAAATGTGCCTGAAACAGTCTAGAGGACTTAATGTCACACTCTGCAAGGCTACTTCAGTTCTTCAGCAAAACAGCTGAATGTCTGCATCCCACACACAAGCTCTCATCAAATACCAGACTTTCCAAATTTATGTTCAAGGATTCTGGCATCAGCTCCAAGAATAACTGCCCCAAGCTGGCTAGTAGTAAAATGGAGACCAGGCCATATTTAGTCAATTTACTGTACTTCAAAACAATTCCTAAACAATAGGGAGAAAAAGGGAGTAAGAATAAGACATTTCTTTGTATCAAAATAAAGATGTGTTAACTACTGCAAGTTACCAATGCTGCTGCCAGGGTAAAACAAGAAGGATAAGCATAGCCAATCATATTTTTAGAATTAAGCTCCAAAGGTTTTGGAAAATGAAAGCTCTGCTTCTTACATTCCTGTGCGTAAGAAGCTCCCTGAAACGTATTTATAAAGTAAGAAACTACTGCTGTAAACTAACCCCAAAATGATTTATGGTTTACCAGGACAAAGAGCTTAACCTTGTCTCTGTCTGGCAAAGGCTCTGCACCTTGATGGATTTAAACATTTAATGGATATATGTTATGGCAATATGTTTCATATATTTCATTACACTGCACACGTTTTATAAAGACAACCTTGCACTTAACCATAGGTTTTATCAAGTGATTCTCTATGACACATTTTTGTTTGTTTTTAAATAACATTGTGTATGGCAAGGGTAGAAATAAGATAATTCAGGAATACTCTTGGGGTAGAAACTTGCATATAAATAGAGAATCAATGAGATGTAACCCAGTTTAATGCCTTTCTAATCCCTAAGAAAAATTACTTGTTCCAAAAACATACACTGTACAGGCCTGGATATTTTTATCTTCCTGGTGACAAAATAAACTGGGATACCAAATCACAGGCTTAGATATTTGAAAGATGCTTTCTTTCCCTCAGCATCTCCAACTTAGCAAAACAGACATATGCTGTTAAAGATAGGTTTTGACAGTAGTAGAAGAGTCCTTGAAAATTCACAACAGAATGTAATCTAAACCAAGCATATAAAAAGATTTGTGTAATCAAGACTTAAAATAGTTCCCAATTCCAGACCTCTCTCTTAATACCAGGAAAGATAAGTGTCAGTGGGTAACAGAAGCAGTAGAGCCTGGCTATTTTAATATCTAGCCTAGTAATAGTGTTACTGACCAACAGCTCACATCTGCAGGAAATGTCCTGCACAAAACATCAGGCCTATTATCGGCCCTGAAGAAAATATGTTTTCTTTTTGTTAAAATATCTTGATTTGGCTGGTGAAAATGCAAAGTACACAAAGTCATCACAACAGGATTTCCTTGGGGCAGAGGAGGAAAGGAGACTATCCATTACCAAATCTCTCAAATGGCTACTGGCTACAGTAAACCAGACTGGTTGAAATGGCTTTGTGGATGAAATGTTGCTACAAGTGCAGTTTGCTGGCTATTTTTATTTCAACAAGTATTTAACAATGTTATGATCAGACTATTAGAAAAAAACTCACACCACCACACTTTTCTCCTGACCTGTTCCTGCCAACTTTGGAACAATTCAACTCCAGAAAAAAGTCAAAAAGAAAATAGCATGAAAATCAGACACACAGAAATTAACTGCAGCATTAAAAATAAGTTGGTATGCAATTTCATGTGAAGCAGTTTTGTGCATTTCTGCCCCTACCTCACTTTGCATAGGGGACGGGAGAAGTGTAGCCTAGCTGAAAAAATTAGTCCTTAGATGCAAAAGTAAACACTTCGATTTTTAAGAAGTTACCAAAGTCACATGCCAAAGATGTCACAAGTCTAACAGCCACATTACAGAAACAACATCTGATGGTGCATTTCCTGTGCTTGAAATATTATCCTTGATTTTCTTTTGTTCTTTTTCTCATACTCAGCCAACCATTGTCTCCTTATCTGAACACTGCTCCCACTACTTCATGAGAGTGACATTGCTTTTGAAGACGAAGGCAAACAGAGTTATGGGAAATTTCTGCAGAGCTTCAGCATTTTGGATTGGGGGGCAATACAGTGTTGTGAATGAGCCTTCCCACAGATGAAATATTCCACTTGCTGTTGCCAACAACAGCAGTGGAAAATCTTTATTAAGAGAAAAATATTTTGGCACTACAGCTGCAATAGCATGCCCTTCCTTTACTCCCACCTTCTTCCCGTCTTGTAGAAAAGTCTTGACCACAAAAGGGTTACAAAGGCAGAATACTAGCAACAATGAAAATGTTTCCACATTTTTAAAAATACTCATACTGTAAATTTCTCCCATCTTTTTAAGCTACAGTCAAGATGGAAATTATTAAACCTTACGCCAGTTCAGAAACAAAGGTTATTTTTAGACCTCCTCCTTCAAGCTAAAAAGATAACCCCATGTTGCAATATTTCATCCACAAAACCATTTCAACCAGACTGTGGTTTACTGTAGACAACTGTAGCAACCCTCATGAAACCAAAAAAATGGCTGGACTGTGTCCAGGTTTTTCTTCTATCTTCAGCTGCAGACAGCGTAAGATCTTAAGAGCTTGCATGTCTGTGAGGGATCCTGAAAACATATCCTGCATAAATTATGCTAAGTGCAAGGAGCAAAGAAAAATAAGAAGAAATCAGCTTAAAATGGGTGATCTCCAAAATAAGTAAGAAGGCAGATGTTGCTAGATTATGTGGGTAAAACCTAATGGGCCTGGAAGTTCTGATTCACAGTTGTTCTTAAGCTCTGACAGAAAATGTAGCTGACAGAGACCATCATCAGATGAGATCATAATAGAGGCTGTGAAAAGGAAATCATCAATATGATCTGAATATCATCAATATGATCTGAATAAGCACTTAGTTGTAGGCATGCTTTCCAAGTGTATTTTTTAAATCTCATTAACGACAATTGATGGAAATGCTGCACAAAATCAGTTAACAACTCTTCATCTTACCTATTTACAGGATTCAGATCCTGAATGTATCTAGGAGTTAAGCTTGTAGCCTGCCTTGGTGTCTTGAAGCTTTCTTCATGTACCAAAACAAACTCTTTAGGATTACAACAATTTTCTTCACTCATCTTTTCTTTAAATAAATTTTATCTTCCTATACATTATTTCTGTCACCCATGATAGTTGTTCCCCCTGCCCTATCCTTTGTTTTGAAGCCAATCAGAAGGGTGAAGTTCTTTCTGAAATGCATCAATATTTACTTTGAAGTCCCCCTCCTCACATAGCATATCACCACATTCAAATCATATACTCTAAACATAGTAGCATTTCATTTCAGATTTTCCCATTAGAGAAGATAATTCTAATTTCCACTCACCCTTAGGAATTTTACATTCCCTTCAAGTGAGCTAAGCTTATAAAATTGCAGGAATATCAGTGAAATTGCAGTCACTGGTTTTGCTGGCAAAAACTGTGGGGTGGGGGAGCAAATTTACTTTTTATTTAACCATTTATTAGCCACATTAAAAAGAAGTTGCAGCTTTTTATAAATCTTAGGAGCACTAAGGTTAGAAGTAAGGTTTAAATGTTAACTTTAAAATAAATTAAATAATCACAGATCAAATTCTGGTGTGATTAAGTTGGTGCTTCTGAGGTGAACAAATAGGGAACTCGGGTTCTACAGACAACTTTCTGAAACATCATGTAACAGCTGGGAACATTAAACATTCCACAGAGGTTTCTGCCTTGTGTATTTTTTATTAAGTTAGAGATTTATGTCAAAATTCCTCCCCTCTCCCCAAGTTCTCACTGAGGTAACAATATGCCATCAAAAGATGTCAATTTTACTGTCTCTCTCAGCTCCAGAGTGGGTGTATTCAGCCAGAATGCTTATGTACCACTTGTGTAATGTCTACTGATTACAGCGACTTCTTTTGTACCTCCATATGTTCCAGTAAGTCTTTAATCATCCTTCCCTTTCATGTCTTTGCTGTTGTTATGCACATAATGCATATTCATAATTCCATTATGCACATAGTTTCCATGTCTCACTAGCTAAGCTTTGCACTGAAATATTAATACATATCTTGCAGAGTTGTGTTAGAGTACATTTTACTGACAAGTTCCACACATTCCCAGTGGAACTTGCTATTTACTGTGTGCACCTTTCATCTAGAGAAGAGGGGCTGACAATCCCAACCTTCCAACACCACAGATGGGCTGCAGTCCAGACTTCTTTTTTCACTCTCCTCCTTTCCAGGACAGTAAATTGTGTCACTCATATCCAGGTCAACATCCACCCATTTCTGAGGGGTCACTAAAAAGACTTTTCTGCTTAAATTAATGCAGTCTTACTCGGACATCCTCACAAAAGACTGACAGTCAAATGAAATCTTACAGCAAGAGCCTGAGTCCCTACCTAACTCAGCCTTGCTTGGGCAATTTGTAATCTCTCTTCCTTAAATTATTAATCTGCTCTAGGGACAACAACAGACCATGCCATTTGGTCCTATAACCTGCATATAGTGCTTTAAATTTGGAGGCAATCAGCAGTTAATTACTTAGGAAAATAGTATGGTTTTCTGATTTGTTTTCTGATGTTTCTTGGTGAGTCTCAACCACATATACAAGAGATTCAAAGCCATTTTAAAACAGTCCCACAGAAGACAATATGATTTGCTAGATCAGTCCTCAAGAAAACATAAGTGTACAAACGCCACACAGAGAGCAAATAGTGATAGTATTAAAATCCCCTTTAATCTGATGACAATCTTTTCATTCCCACAAAGACTTCCCATGTTACAACATCAACATGAGTAGATGAGTATGTATGCATGTTGACATAATTAACAATCTTACGGTTAATCAACCAGTGCCCATTGCCATAATTAACTAGAAGATGGTTTCATTATGTTGAACTTATACAGTATATATATAAAAATATTAGATAGATAGATAGATAGATAGATAGATAGATAGATAGATAGATCTCACAATACACCCATGTAAGCACCTTACAGGATCTTATTTTACAAGGATCACTCAATGGAAATCAGACTGACACAAACACTCCTACCTCACTACACTCTTTGCCATTTAGAGCCAACTAGACCAAGCAGGACACAAATTCTAGTTTGCCAATTCAAAAATTCAAATTCAATTTCAAGCTTTCTTGTTTGTCTGCCAGGACTGTAACAAGATACACACTTTGCACATTATAAAGATGCTCATAAGTTCTTACTGGTCTTCGCACTTACTGTAGAACAGAGTATATAAAACCACCTGCAATATAATAATATAAAATTATGTACACATATATTTACACACACACTATGCCTAAACAATTTGTCATCTCCATATAAGTCTTACTATAAAAATGTATTTTGACTTGCCATAAGCAAAGAATTTGATTAAATACAGAGGGCTTTTTCAATTGAGTAACTCCAACTAAACTAAAAGTGAGATATTAAGTGGATCACTAGCCAACCACAAGCACAGTCACAAACAAGCAGGTGAATTTCAAAGGAAAATATCACACATCTCAAAGAAGAAAAATAGCTCCAATTGTCTTCAAATCTTGATCTATGGTCTGTAAGCATGTGATGAGAATATAGTTTCTATCAATAACCTGCTCAATGAAACAGTCCAGGACTTATTCACTGTAAGCCAATTAACAACTGAATGAAACATATGTTAAAACAATTTGCAATTTATATTTACATATGTATAATATCTTACAAATAAGACAAGAAGATGAACTGTACTCTTTATTACACTCAGCTTGCACATAACACCATGGTAAGCATTTCTCTCCTCACAATACAGTTAACAGCACATGCCAATGTAATTTGGCAGCTGTGGCTAACATTTATATATGGTTTAAAGTAAGAAAGTATCAGAGGAAGAAAGCAAAACTCAAATGCAGTCAAAGCATCAAGGAAATAGGTATTCAGAAAAAGAAAAGAATAAAAAACAGAGGAACTAAAATTCCAACTCTTATTGGATCACTCCAACATATGTATTTCCAAAACCAACACATTCATAGCTACATTAGATTAAAAAGAAAAGATACGCAGTTTATTCAAACAATCATTAATTGCTTTAAGTTCAAAAATTAGTTTACAGAATGCTTTGTATTGCATGTCAAGCCTCACTAGCAGCTAAACCTAAACTAAGTAACTTAATTGTCAACTGGAGATGAGGGGAATTTCATCAAAAGACATCAGTACAGTGCTTCAACTTTCCACACATACTTCGCCCATCACATCAATGTTCTAAGAGCTCTGAAATTATACTTTCTTATTTAAAATTAACCAAACCTCCCAAATCTGTTCTCTAGTTTTTTTAATTGCCGGGAAGTCTGGAGATTCAGAGCTGTCTGTTCTACACTAAAAATTATTTAATCACAACACAACAAAGATAAATAATAATTTTTAAAAGGAAAGAAAAATAAAAGAAAATGTTGACATCTATTTTATATATATAAAATATTAAATAAAAGTAATAAAATATAAATTCACATGTAAAGACAGAAATTACATCCTTACAACAGCTTGTTTACAAATAAGGTAAAATACTGAACATTCAACATTTAGGGTAAGTATCTTTAAAAAAAAAATCAAAAGGCTTCTGCAATTCTAGTGGCCTCTTGCTAACCATGTAAATGCACAAAATTATTATGTATTATTTGCCTAGCCATGAATTAAATTACACTGTACTTCAGGGAAAATCAAACCAGAGCATTCAAGTCTGAGGTAGTGCTGAAGAGACATGGGGAGTCAAGCAATCCCGGGCTTACTGCACAGTACTTTGTCAAAAAATCAATCAACAGCTGTTTGTCCTGACTTCATAATGAGAATCTGTACCAAACACAAACATGCTTATGATGCAGAAAAAGAGCCAGGAGCTTTCCCTTCTTGAAAGAGAGAGATGCTTTTGGCCACTGCTTTTGTGGAAAAGCTGTAACTGAGTATGCTTTACTGGGATGAAAGATGACAGGATAAAGGGACACCACTCAAGGGCACCTTTCATTCAAACATTCACTGTTCACAGTAACTTTTTATGCACCACATTTGCAAGACAGTGCTAAAAAACACCCCCCCAAAATTACTACCATACACTATTAAAACCTACACAACACCCACTCACAACTTTTTGCTTTTTTCTTACATGCAGATGACGCATTGCTACATAACAGTAAATACTATATACTGACCAATCTGGAGCTTTACACTTACATGTAACTTTCCTTTAACTGGTAAGATATAGTCTGAAAGAATCTCCAGTCTATACAAAGAGCTGTCATTTTTTTAAGAAGAAACTGTTAAAATGGAAGAATTTCTCATTAAGAGACAAATAAACTATTTCTTAACTATAAGCTTTTCTTCTTCCTCCCCTCCCTGCCATGCAACTTGCAACATCAGGGAGAATTTACCAGAGGCAGCACAGCAGCACCAGGATTGGGCTCTGAAACAGCTAGTTTATTTTTCTTCATATTAATAAGAGTTTCAGAGTACTAGCATACATTTCAAGTACCTGGAGCGCTGGCAAGGAAAGAGACAACTTTTAGTTCTTGCTTTTCCAAAATGATGCCTTATGAAGTCCATGGTGTAATTTAAAATACAAATGGGTTCTTATTAAATTGAAACTACTTGGAATCATCTCTTCACTGTCTAACTTCTTTGCTCCCATCCCACAGGTAAGTATCAAACAACCATCAATCAAAATGTAACAGTAGCAAAGAATGGTGCGTCTGCCTGATGCTCACATCAACAAAAGTGGCTAGGAAATAAAGTCAAGGGGGACATCTGAAAACTGCACCCAGAAACCTAGAGAAGACTATCACTAACTTAGATATAGACACAGATGTATCATAGACCTGAATGTATTTGAATGGGGAGTGTGTTGGAGGGAAGTGGCATTTAAAAGACACATAGATGTGGCCCTTTAGGACATGGTTTAGTGTTACACTTGGAAATGATGGGTTAGCACTTGGACACAACGAGGTCAGACGTCTTTAGCGGCTTAAATAATTCTATGAATCAAAGTTCTGGTTCTCTCCTGGTGCAGCACTTTTTACACTGAAGTTGATCAAGAGGGTCTTTAGACAGTTCCTCCACTAAACAGCCTTCCTTCAAAAAAAACTTCTGCTACATTGAAAACAACTAAATCCTAAGAACTTTGGAACCAATCTCCAGAAGGACAGACAGAAGAAATTTTTAAAGAAATGCATACCTAATTACCACCACTCCTATGGTGATCGCTATAATGCTGAATATATAGCTGTTAACCTGCAGTCTGCATCACAGCTCAAAAAACTAGAAACTGAAGTTGGTGCAAACACCTCTAAGTGAAAACAGCAACTACTTTTTAGATGAACAGACAGTAACATTCTCATTCTGGGAAGTAAATCATGCATATAGTAAGTAAAGAAACTGTTTGATTAACATAGAATAACAGGAGTCAAACATTAACCAGGCAGAACCAGGGGATCAAATGCCCTATCCCTGGACAACTTGCATAATAAGCTTTCCCAATATTTAATTTTATCACAGGTATCCCATGGATGTGCAACTCTACACAGCAAGAGAGAAGAGTGAGGCAAAACAGCAGTAAGGGCAGAAAGTCTCTAGTCTGCGTTATCCAGGAGATCTTTCATTCTTTCTGTGAGTCATCAGACTGAAGGACTAAGGATTAGACAGAGTATAATGCAAATGGAAAAATTAAAGCAAATAGACAGTTACTCATGTGATTTATTTTTTTTTTCAAATTAACATAGATAAATCCTTCCTGCCTCAGTGAGCAAGGGTCACACACTTCCTCATTTATAGACTGAATTCCAGAGCCATGTGTCATCCACTGTGCAAACATCACTCATATACCCCTCACAGATCCTCGGCAGGCACTGTCTTATTCTGTCTGAATAGCAGAGTAGTAAAAGCACATGATTATTCAAGTCCAATTACCGACTACAACACCCTATTCCCTGATAGTAGCAAGGAACATTACTGTACAAAGGAAGAAAATAAACTGAAGGTAACTTAGTCCAAGGGCAATTACCAGACACATGTATTCCTAGAAACTTTAATATTAATATTAAACTAATTTTCTTAACAAAGCAAAAAAGCAAACACCATATCACATATTACTCACCTCTGCAGGAAATTCCTTGGCTATCAATTACTTGTTTGCAAATTCCACAGATACTGGATTTCTTAAAAGACTTATTTTTGAAGGTGTGAGACCTTGAAGCTGTTTCTTGAGGCTGGAAGCAAGAAGAATAACATCAGACCTTCACTCAGTTTTTGAGTCATAATTTTAAGGGAAATACAAATAATTTTAAAATATAACTAACAGTGGTGTTATATATAGTAGTGTATATACATAAAGTAATTTAACAGTACACTTTTGTATATAGTACTATTTAACAGTCATGTTAAATTTAGCAGGATGATAGGAGTAACATGAAAGTGCTCCCGCCCGCTCTCGTTCTGTAACACGAGATTTCCACTCTCAAGTGTGGGAGATAACAGAATGTGAGGAACCTCTTCCATATCAGAAGATGGCCACTGCAATAAATTTTTTATCATAATTTCACAATTCACTCTATAACTTCTCTTTTAAGGGGAAATACAGAATAAAGGCTATGATATGACCCAACAGTTTTCTGACCTAAGGTCTTACCTACATAAAAACTAACATTGGTTCAGTTTTAACTGGTTAAAAATATCACAAGTACTGTCCTATCAAAGTAGCCAATTCAACTAAAGCTAAAATCTCTCTGTTAAAAATCCCTTTGTTTCTTTCCTGCATAAGAAACATACACTAGTTTAAAGTAGCATTATTTCCACAGTAGCTGCAATATCATACTGAAATATAATGCAATTACGGAATTTCTCACTGGGAACAGAATTCAAAGTCAATACCGTATTTGCAGTGGGTATTTTACGGCTTCTGTAACTTAGGAAACATTTAGGTGGAAAAACAGAGAAGGCTACCAAAAGTCTTTGACAGCCATTATCTTTTCTAGAAGGTGCAGAACAACATTCACATTCTTGAGCAGACTTTTTGGAAATATCAGTTCCAAAAAATTCAGACACAAAAATACATTTCATCAGATTATGAAAACTCCAAACGCTCTTCACATTTCTTCATTTTCATTTCACATTTCCATCTTACTGTCCTTAAATACTGCAAATAAGTCTGCATTCAACACTAACACCTGTGCTGAGCTTTCGCAGCAGAAGAGTCTAGAAGCAGAAAGCTGTCCCATGCCTGGACCTTGCAGTGCCAGACTTCCACCCCTATGTCAGTTGAGAAAGTTTCCCAGCATGGCATAAGGTAACATGGTAAAGAGGGATCACAAGATTTCTTTGTGGCTTTAAGCAACTCAACATGGCTCTTGGGAAAAGGTTTACTGACTCCAAAAACAACCACAACACAACTATATGAGAGGCACAAGAACAGTCATAAAAATCAATGACTCTTTTCATGTACAGCCTCTACAAGGGCCTACCCAAAACTCCACAGAAGCCCCGAGGAACACAGATTGCAACAACTGACCACACTGAGCAGTCTGGGGGCTCAGAGGCTATCCCTGCTGGGGGTTCATAGTCAGCCTGATCTTAAGAATAGCTACAGGAAATATTGTTGGTCTTCGCCACAGTGTAAAGCCAAAATAATTCACTTATGTCCATAAACAATAAATTAGAGACTACAGGAATAAACCTTAGTCTCGACTTCCATGAAAATCTTTCCAAGGTAAGGTGTACTAATCAGCACAAATTAGTGAGAGAAGTAATATACCAGACCACATCCTTGGAAGTCTGAAACGGGATGAAACATTTGAGAAATACAACTAAATTGTATACAGTGCTTTATAGTGATTTGGGTTTGCATGGCCAGGTTTTGGTGGGCAGGGTGGCTACAGCAGTGGCTTCTATGAGAAATTGATAGCAAAGCCAATTCCAGCACAGCCAATGCCAGCCAGCTCCAAGACAGCCACTGCTGGTCAAGGCTGGGCCAATCAGAAATGCCTCTATGATAACATTTTTGAGAAGAAAAAAGTTATTAAGCAGACATAATTTTGGCCAGAGAGGAGCAGGGTCAGAACAAGTGAGAGGAACCACTCTGCAGACACCAAGGTGAGCAGAGATGGAGGGGCAGGAGGTGGTCCAAGCATGGGAGCTGGGATTACCCTGCTGCCTTTGGTGCAGACCATGGAGAAGCAGGTGTTCCCCTGCTGCCCATGAAGGACCACAGGGATGCAGAAATCTACCTGCAGCCTGCAGAGAAGACCCATACTGGAACAGGTGGATGCCTGAGAGGTGGCTGTGAACCTGTGGGAGGCCCTTGCTGGAACAGGGTCCTGGCAGGGAACTGCAGACCAATGCAGAGGAGGAGCAGGTTCTCTAGTAAGACTTGTGACCCCATGGAGGACCCTCACTGGAGCAGGCTGTTCTTAAAGGACCCATGGAACAGTGATCCACACTGCAACAGTTTATGGAGAACTGTAGCCTGGTGGATGGATTCACATCGGAGGACTTTGTGGAGCACTGTCTTTCCCATGGAAGGGACCTCATGGCTGGAGACATGGGAAAGACTCCTCTCCCTGAGCAGCAGCAGAAACAACTTGTCATTAATTGATGTTAATCCCCATTTCCCATCTCCCTGCACCCCTGGGGGGGAGGAGGTAGAGCTGGAAAAAACGCAGGGGTGGGGAAAGGTATTTTTAAGGTCTAACTTTGTTTTTCATCAGCCTGCTCTCATTTTCTTAACAACAAATTCAGTTAATATCTCTAATTCAAGCCTGGTTTGCCCATGACGGCATTTGGTGAGTCATCTCATTCTGTCCTTATCTCCACTCATGGGCCCTGTTCAGTCGCAGAAAAAAGTGATAGAGAAGCTTTGGTGGGTGCCTGTCATCCAGTCAGGGTCAACACACTGCAGTCTTTTTGGTGCCAAAACCCAGGAAGGGGTCTGCTGTGGTTTAAGTGCAGATGGAAATTAAGTACCACACAGCTGTTCAATCAGCTCCCCTCTTTCTTCCCCCTCCACCCCAAATAGAATGGGAAGAAGAACTGACATGAAACTTGTATGTTGAGATGAGAACACATTATTAATAATTATTATTGCATTTTACTTTATTTTCAATGGTAAATACTTATGATTATAGAAAGGAAACAGTAAGTGATGAACAATGCAATTGATCATTACCCACTCACTGGTGCCAGACTACCCTTCCTGAATGCAGATCAGCCACCCTTTCAGTAATTCATCCCTGTTTATCTATATAAGGCATGATGCTTTATGGTGTGGCATATCACTTTGGTCAGTTCAGGTCACCTGTCCCAGCTACACTCCCTCCCAGATTGTTTTGTTCACCTCCCCACCAGCAGAGCATGAGACAAGGGGGAGACAAAAGTCCTTGACTTAGTATAAACACAACCTGGCAAAACACAAAACATCAGTGTGTTACCAACATCATTTCACACCAAATCCAAAACACGGCACTGTAACAGCTACTGAGAAGAAATTAACTCTACCCTAGCTAACACCAGGGTAATTAGACACTTTGATCACTCCTTGTAGAAATCAAAGGCACAAATTCCCCTGTATGACATTTGCAGCATGTTATTTCAGGTTAAATTGGAAGACGTTGTCAGAAGTATGATTCATATCAAGAATAAATAAAGAAAAAGAACAGCTGAACTCCAGAATTTCATAGGAACATAGCTGATGGCAAACAGGTCAAAGTTATTAGTTTTGAAAAATCTCTGTCATTATTGATTTTTTTTGTCTTTGAAACTACAGGAGATGCTTTTAAGGACACAGGGGTCTAGGAGGAAGCAAAAAAGTGTCATTACATGCAGGTAATTTCTCTAACCCAACACAAGGAGGTTCTGTGCCATACTGAGTTTGGACATTGTTCCCAAAGAGTTGAGAGCTCCTCATTTCCACAGCCTCTTCTATATGTAAAAAAAAAAAAAATCCCCACTGGTTGCTGCAATTTCTTTTTGTAAACCTATAAAACAAAAAACCACAATTCTCATTTTAGTTTTTTCCTCCTTTCTTCCCTGCAGAGTTCTACTTTTGAAACATGTTTGTGACTATCTCTGAAAATTAGTTTAGCAGAACTTGCATTTTGAAGAAATTAATGGATAAACTCCATTGTAAATTTATTCTGTAGCTAGCCTGCTTCTCCTTATTTCCTACCTAACAAACACTTCTTTGCAAACCTTGGCACCTGCAATATTACAAAGAAAGACAATTGTCCTAATTTACAGTTTATATACTGGGGTTTAGTGTAAGTAGGTCGTGACATTAATTGATCAACTAGTCAGTCTGTCCATTTAATTTATAACATAAACATCAAAAGCAATTTTTCTCTGTGGCATTTAGGAAATATTCTACATTGCAGTCTTGACATCTGCATTTTAAAATGTGCATGTTTTGTTCTCTGTTTATTTTAGGAACATTCCACTATGGGCTCTCTAAGCAATTCAGTTAAACAGTTCATTTAGGAAATTCAGTACCCACAACTTATAGTCTCCTTACACAAAAGCTCAGCATCACCTACTGTGAAATCTACAAAAGCCTTGACAAAAGTTTCTTTATTGTCACCTGGTACAGCTTTAGTGGAGAACCACAAAGAAAGGCACCAAGGAAAAAGAAAGAAAAATATATAAAAAGAAAGTGGGGTGGCAGGGAGGGAAGGCAAAGCAAATACACCAGACAGCAAGCAATGCTACTTTCATGAGGCTCAAGACTGGAATCTAAAGTACATATAATATATATACACACATATACATATATATATATATATACATACATATATATATATTTATAGTATATAATTGTTAGGAACAAAAACTGGAAGAGAACAGTGCAGAACCACAAGCTCCAGAGTCAAGTTTTGCCCAAAGAAAAGGCTGTAATTACATGTGGTCTCAATTGATAGCATTATGAAAATTACTCTGGAAATATTTTGCCATGCTGTGCTCTCTGTGGCACACAGAAATCTAATGAAGCTGGAACTCTGTCCCAGACTTACATCAGTGTAACTCTGCAGACTGTGTAAAACTTACAGATGCATCCTCAGCTATGATGAATTTCAAATAGTACTCATGACAGAGCATTTCCATTACGTAGCTACAGGTTAAACATCATCAGATGCAAAATTCACAGCAATTCTGTCAAAGGCAGTTTACATAAAAAACTCTCCAGACGGAAATTAAGCCAATACAGATTAAAACAGTCAAGATCCACAACTTTGTTTTTGGCAATACCAATACAGCAATATTATACCCGAATATCATATCACAACATAACAGTTAATGCTTCAATGAATAACAGACCTAAGCAATATTAGTTTATTTCAACTTCGTGTTTCCAATATCTAAACTGCAATTGTGATAACAGTTCATTCTTTAAAGTGGTAGTCAGAGGGTTTAGATCTTTTATTAAGTAATCAAGGAAATATTTTAAAATTAAACCTTTTCAAATAATCTTCAAGAAAACTATATAACTATATTCACACACATACATGCTCCATTACAAACAAACAAAAAAAGGCACCTAGCTGAACAGAATTGGTTCGCTACAAAATCATCCAGGCAGTGACTAAGTTATATTGATGAGAAAATACAAATCTCAACAAAAATTATAGGAGTTTTGAATTTAAATCACTTATTTCAAGTGTTACTCTGTGCTGATGAGGAAGCCAAAACCTCCAATGATTTCTCCAACTCCAAAACTTGCAAAAATCCATGTCACATTCCAGCTAAAAGAAAATTATAAACATACATACAAACACCTATTAACTTTCCCTATGGCATACTCTAGTCCTGCTGAATTTTACATGACCTCTTAGCATAACAGCAGAATCATATAAAGTAAAAATATGTTTTGTTCACTTCTCACCTGTGGTCATATAAATTCCTTTTCTTTATCATCTAACTTACCAACCTATACTGCAATTTCCTAGGACTCTCCTCGTGCATTCTTCTACTCTCCAAGGTAGCTTTAAATCCACAACTATTATTTTAAATACATGGATGGAGGGACCAGCAATGTATTACCAGAATAGGTATTTCACCACCTTTTACAGGCTAGAGAAATTTCCATAGGTGATGTCCAAAGGAAAGGTTCAGATACGACATGACAGAAAGAAGTTTTCATGAAAAGGCTCAGGCCCAGTTCAAAAAAGGAAACCTTTGCAAAACTAAGCTATATAAATAAATCACATGGCTAACAACAAAACAGCACACCAAACAGAGGAATGCCACCTATCAGCCCTTTCTGTTAAGTTTACTCTTTGTTACTTCTGTTATTTCTCCACTTCCTCTCTTCCTTCTTACTGGAAGTGTACCACAGAAGTCACATGATTTTTGCCCAGTTACTTAAAGATCTCAGGGAAAAACCAAAGAATGAAATCCCTTCAAGTTCCCCACACTTTCCCATAACTAGCATTTCTCAAGCAAATACTGATGAGCTGCCCAGAATAACAACAGTTTGTATTACACTGATGAAACAAAAGTTTTGAGTTTCTCTACTCTCCACACAGTAAAAGAGCGTTTTTTAAATTTCCTCCTCCTGAACCGGTACTCCACATTTGCTGCAGGTTTAATTCCCAAAAAAATATTTAAGAATGCCTGCTATGCATACAGACCAAGTAATATATTATCCATCTCCCCTCCAAACCTGGCTTTTAAAACAGGGCTGACCACACTTCTTGGTGACTATAAAAAGTGATTATGTCAAAAGTCTCACACAAGGGTAATAAGAACATACAACGAAGAACTTCCCAGAAATAGCAAACAGCACAGCATATGAGATCCCCTGCAGGTTTCAGATATGAGAATCTCTTAGGAAATGTATTATTCCTTCAAAAGTAGTACTGTATTTTAGCCAAATGACACGAACTAAACCTATCACGCACATTTATGTACATCCACAAGTACCACAAGTGAATATATAAATATTGCAGAACCTCTGCTACGTGACAAGAATATGGGATGGGGGGGCAAAATAATTAGAACACCGAAGTATTTTTACACTGGCTGAAATAAGGCATTTCTGGCTGTTTCTGGCTGCATATATGTATGTAAAATAGATACCTTTTTCTTTTTTACACACACATCCTAAAATGCACACAAATAGCTAGTTATACTACTAATGCTATTACCAAATAACTTCAGAGAAATTTCAAAGACAATGGAGTATTTGTTATAGACAGTCTATTTCCTCATCATTCATCAAGGCATTTCACAGAAAGATAAACATGAAGACCAAGCTGGAGAAGACAGCTATGATTTAAGATTATACAACATGAACCAACATTGTGTCCAAGTGGAGTCTGCTCCTGACTTATGATTCAAGTGAGAGCACATGGAGAAGTTTGTGAGGAAAAAAATGTCTCACCAAACCAGTTGAGTAAATTTCATGTCAAAAAGAAAAAAATCATGTAATTTAGTAGTACAGAACTGCCTTACTCTACAAGCATAAGGGCCCAAAAAAGTAACATAAAATGACAGAAAATAGTTTTTTCCCAGCTTGTTGAAAATATTTGGTGCTACAATTTTAAGCAGCAGAGGCCTTTGTAGTAAAGAAATCCAAGTCTTCATTATTTTAATGAGAAATTCTGCCAGGCACCAGGGTTTCAAACCTATATACTTTTCAAAAAACAAACAAACCAAAAAATCAAAAAAAGCCCCTGAAAAGCAAGTTTCTGTTCAAATGACCTTCAAGCCATACAGATTTAAAGAAAAAGGTCAGAAACGAAAAGCACCAACGTTAAATGTTTATTCAGTGTTTCAACAGCCAACTGTAAAAAACATGGCTTGAAATATAAGCTTTGCCTTACTGGGTTAGCACAACATCCACTTCCTTCACACAAGCACTTCACTGTAGTTTCAGAGAGACACTATTCAAGCAGAACAAGCCAGCCTCATCCCTTCTGTGTCCCACTCCCTTCATGCTTCTGCATGTACATACATGCTAGAAGGTCCATCACACACCCATCCTCCCAGTTGGTGCTAATGGACCCATTTCCCACTAGTTCTGTCAAACTCTTCCTTTGAACATGCTGGTACTGTCTGCCCCACAATATTCTGCAGCAGAATGCTCCAAAAAGTCATATTCTCCATTGTTTCAAGTATCTTAATTTGTTTATTTTAAAGTAAACTCTCATCATGTCTGACGCTTACTAGTTTCTGCATTGTGGAACTGCAGAACTAGCTCTGTATGTTAACCTACCCAGCATCTTTATGTTTTTGAAAAACCAAAGGGAAGAGTCCCCATCTTTTCAGTCCCTTCCCAAAAAGCAACTGTTCCATCCCCCTGACCATTTTCATCACCCTACCATATGCTTTTATACAAGCTGGGATCTGAAACATACCTCAAAGTTTCAAGTTAACAATCCAAAAGGATAGATTTGCCCCACAGTATTCATACAGTCTAGTACTCTAAATCTACATCTCCAGACATGGCTGCTTCCAATTCAATTCCTGCTGCCAGAATAATAAAAAAACAACTTTGGTAGCTGAAAAGAAAATTGTATTGGCCCTCACACACAAAGCTTTTCACATCAGCTCTATCAATTACAGCTCTGAACTAACAAGTTGAAAGCCAGACAGACACAAGGCAGTGCAAGGTGCAATAGAGAAGTAGCAGAACAAACCTTGTCTTGCATTGGGTTCTAGAATGCTGGTCCAGAGCCTTAGCCCCTCTACCAAGTGACCTGTCCAGAGAGAGCCATGACTGAACACAACAGCAACTTCACTGCTCCCTAATAAGAGAGAGGATCGATGTCTCATGTCCTGTTCTTTCAAGCACATTTGTCCTTTGTAGACAGCTCACCTCAGAGGAGGTCCTTCATCTAGACCATCTAGGTCCTTCATCAATTGCATATGCTCTTCTCAAAGTTTTAAATTCTTGAGACAAAGCACTACCAGCTTTCTTTGAAAAAATTATTTCTGCAAGATGCAAAGGTAATATAAGAGAATAAAGTGTTTGGAAAAGACTGATAATTAGATAAATTTCTTTTCCCTTTTTAAACTTTGAAGTTGACCATCTCCAACTTTAAACAACAAATAGAAACTTCATCATGTTGCAACTTTCCAAAATATACTTCCCCTTATGATCTAAGATTTCAGCCCAGAAAATAACAAGTCCACATCTGCACAGAGGTGGGTAACACCTGCTGAAGAGAAACAGCACCCACGGTTATCTGAATGCATGCCCATTAAGCAGTGCAACACTCCTTCCAGCAGAATGGAGGCAGAGCAACACGCCTGCTGGAGAGACACAACCTTCTTGCCTTTCTCCAGCCTGGGAATCAGTCACCTGTACAGAGCAGTGGTTCACTCCCTCTCCTCCCAACAGGAACACACAGGGAAGCCTGAGGTTCACTCCTCTCACATAAAATAGCAGCAGATCTCACATCTTTTCTTTTTATCACTTCTTCGCATTTTTGTTTCAACACTTCCATTTCTTCACCGCTCATGCACCTGTGTAAGTGGAATAGCAATTAGAAGACCAATGGACAGTCCATTAAGACAGTCATTACTCCAGACATTGAAAAACTTGTCTATTTTATCCTCATCTCATTGGCAAACCAACACTTTGTTCTGTATGGGAAAACACAATAGAAAGGAAATGTCGGAAAGCAGCGAAGTACTGTCCTTTGCTTTTCATGAAAGTTCAGTGTTTGTCAATGACTATTTTTCTTCTTTGTTAAATGAACTGACCTTGTCTTCTCTGAGACTATACCACTGCTTTTATTACATAATGACTGGAACTCCCACACAGTCAGAGTTAGACAGCTGAAGACAAGAATTCATGTATTTAAACAGCAGGGGGAAAAAGGCTATATCTGAAGATTCTTGGTTTATTCTGTTCACAGAAAAAAAAATGAAGAGCATAAGAAAAGTTAAAATTCAGATACATCAGGTATCTATCCTCAAAATGCTGCCAGTTAATGATTTTTTTTAAATCATCTTACACACAGAACCTCCAGTCAAACCTTTTCCCACTGCAGATTAATTCTTGTGAGTACACAAACACATTGAGTTAACATGCATGTTTCCTCTATCTTGACAGTCCCTAATAAGCCTGTGTCCAGAAACAAAGGACTGCAACCTAACCCTCTTGTGACATAATGCAGATACAAGACCAAATACCAAAGAGCTACCAAGAGTTCTCTTGTAGAAATTTCTGATGTGGTAAGAACAAGGTATTAAAAACAAACAAAACAATAATTTGAAAATCACACACAAAAAAAAAAAAAAAAAACAACAACAACAACAACAACAAAAAAAAAAAAAAAAAAAAATCAAAAAAAAAAAACCCACCCAGGAAATCTACCAAGGAAACAACTAGGAACAATCTAATACGGAAAAAACAGTAACTTTACCAAACTCTGCAAAGAAAGGAAGAAAGGAGAGAAAGCAAAAGAAGAGGTCAGACCTGCACTAGAAAAAGGGCAGACAGAAGCAGCTATGTGTCAGAATATAGCTGAGAAGAATGAAGATGTATATTACTAAATCAGTTACTAAAAAGCAGAAGAAATATTACTGATACTAATATTTTTACCCATTTAATTTAGGCTCACAGCTTGAGTTTTCTCTCCTACCCTGACAATCCTGCTTGAGGCAAGCGTGCTACACTAATACATTTTCAATTTAGCACTTCAAGCAGGTGATGTGTGCAGCACAAAAGTGATATCTCTCAGATGTCTTTTCTACCCACTATCCTCCAGAAAAAAATCAGCATCCAGAAGTACACAGAGGTAAGGAAGCTGACAGTAGCACGCTGCATATATATGTGCATTCAGCAGCTGCTGTACTAAGGAAGCATAAACACTGAAATGCATTTATCAGGGAGGTCATCAGTCAGGTTATTACATCTTCAAAAGCAGAAGGTAATAACCTTTCCAAGTCTGCAAGATCTCATTAAAGGAATTCAGCACAATGAAGAAACGGCAATCTTAGTTTGGTTTCCTCCTCTCCCCACACTTACCCTTATTTACCTACTTTATTTTAACCCAGCCTATATGAGCATGGCTCAGAGGACCTACTGACAAAGACAGTATTAAGGACTGCATGAAGTCTACCTGGTTGCTATACTTTGAAAGGTTGGAGTTACACTAAGCAAGGAACAGAGTGCAGACCAGCATCTGTGGCCAAAACATCTTCACTCAACACCTATGCTCTCCACATCAAAGCAGGTACTTCAATTTATTCCTCTAGGTCAGAAGTAATGGTATTCCAAATGCTCCTTTTCAGTGTGTAAACAGCTCTAGTTAAACAAGCAATCACATACAGATTATCATCTGCACAAATGATAGTAAACTCATATTGAAAACAACACCCTGTGTGTATGCCTGGAATTATGTCCTTATCTATTTCCTCTTTTATAAATTTATCTTACTTAATGTAGTTAAGACTATTCCAAACAGTAATCTAAACCAACATATTTTATGTAACAACTTAAAATAGAAATGGTTTTTGCTTTTCATTAAAAACTAAGGACTCAAAATTTTTGGCTTACAAAATTTTGTATTCAGTAATTTAGGAAGCAGGAGAGAACCTCCTGCGGAAAATTAAAGTCTCCATTGTGCACTTCTGGGTAAGGCTTAATTTCTTTTATAGTATCTAGTTTCACTTCTTCCACACTCTTTTACTGAAGCTTTAACAATTTTTTTCCATGAAGTTATAGTCAACCATTTTCAGGAAATAGAATCTAACTAGTATTACAAAAAATTTTATAGAGTAAGTGCCACTCCAAAAATCAGAAATATTTACTCAATAATCCTGCTCCAGGATGCAAATTCATTACTTTCATTGGAGAGTAGACAACTTGTGGTTAGTCATTTATTTTGCATTTATCCTGGCGCTCCTGTGTGGTCTTTGAAAACACAAGCTGATGAAAAACACTCTACTCACAATTGTAAATTTTGCATACCTTCTAATTCTTTTTTATTTTTAATATTATAAGATTGGTGGTACCACTGAACACAAGTGTTTCATGTCAAAGCAGTATACTGGATCAAAGCTTTGATCATATTCCCTTATTGCTACTAACCACACAGATAACATACAGAACCCACACTCACCACCTAAACCAATCAGAAGAAACTGAGATAGTGCAGGTACTAGATAGGCTTGTATTTTTACTGAAGAACATGAATGACACAAAAAAAACCCAAACAAACAAACAACAGCAAGCAATAGTGTCAAAACTTCCTGGTTAAAACTATCATTCATATTACAACAATATTTTCATGATGAGCAACTATTTTTAAAAAAGCTAAGGAGGAATCAACATTTGCCTGATGGCAACAGACATATTGCTCACTGTGACAAACAGCAAAATAAGGCTCCTCTTCCAGTCCTCACATTGCTTCCCACTCTAACCATCCTTTACACTCTGGTACCTATCAGTACTGTGGAAAGTACTGTTCTAGCTTTGGGAGACATGCCGAGCACAAGATGCACTCACACTCTGCCATACAGAAAGGGAAAGCACTTGCCATGTCAGGTTGACCTTACCTCTATTTGAGAGAGCAAACGTAAGAAAAATTTAGCAGCAAAGCATACTTTCTATGGTAAAAGAATGTATATATTATACCTACTTCTGCTGAACCTCAGATTTTTATACATAAAAGTATTTTAAGTAAGTTAACCTTAATCCCACCTTATTAATAACCATTTTCACAGTCACTTCAGTCACAAGCTGGAGATAGGATAACACCCTTGCCTGGCTATCCAAATGATCTCTGCCTTTTCAGTTACCTATTCCCATTCAAATGTTTACCTCTAACAAGAGTACAAGAAAATAGCCATCTTGACAAATTTCATAAATTCAGGTCACTGACTAGTGCAGGCTGCAACCAACTGGTACCACTCTATGTTCTCATCCAGCCAGGAAAAGATTTGTTGCTACTGGCCTGAGGCTTGGAACTTTAATTCCTCTTCTCTGCTGTATGAATGAACCAGAATAATGTAAAATGGCGTAAGTACAAGGATCACATTCAGCTACAAGACCTAAAGCTCTTGTGAAAATGAAAATCAAACACAACAGACATTTATGGAGTTATTATACAGTGCCTGCTCTGTAGCTGATTAACTTGGACACTCACCCAAGGACAAATAGCTAAACTATTACATCAAGAAAAACAATTACATAAAATGCAACTGTTGCTTAACTCAACTGACCTGCTCTTTTCTTTCCGCTAAAAAGACCCATGCACTTTAAATTTCTAAATAGCTATCCTAGATATTTCTCTGACACTACAATCAGCATCTCTTATCACAGCAAGTAAAGAAAAAGCTCAACAAAACAACACATGCTTGATTTTCATTATCTTTTTCAAAAGCCCAAAGAATACACTTGAAGCACCAACTTCTTCCTTCTATCAATAGGTTAGATTTCTTTTCTTCACTTTTAGAGGGTTTAATTCATTATCAGAGCAGTTACTACTCCTTCTGCCCCACAGGAAAAAAAAAACAAAAACAGAATGCACTTCTATAATAGATTCTTCAAATAATTTTCTAGATCACAGCAATTTACAAAAGCAATAATTCCATTACACACTTGCCAAAATCTGAAATTTCATGGAAATTTGTAACAAAAAAAATGCGAGACCACAGAATACTCATTTAAAAGGCTTAGTTAGTTTTGACATCCAATTATTCCACTAACATTTTCATTATTACAGAGCATATCATGTTGTGTATCAATATTGCTGTTGAAATTCACTAAAACTTCTGAAGCATCTTTATTGTCTGGACAAGTTTGCAGGTCTGTTGACAAGGCAGGTCTGCAGGTTGCTATTTTTATAAATGTTGTGAAGAGAAGGCACAAATATTGTTTTATCAAAACCTGTGTGTCTGCTACCATCTATTAATCTATTAATGAAGAAGACGTCATCTCTCAAAAAAAGGTAGCAAGTATCAATCCAGCCAAAAGTATTAGCAGGTCTTCATCACTCAACAAATTTCACCCAAAAAGCCAGATGGTTAGAGGTTTTACTCTTTCAAAATATATTTATCTGGCAAAGTAGACTTCTTAGCAAGCAGTAAGCCATTTGACACAATCAAGCAACTAAGAGCAAGTAGTGTTTCTGCAGTATTGGGAAAACACCACCTGCAAGTGTACTGTTAGGTATTCAAGATTTGTATGTTGACCTTTTAGAATTATGTGACTTTCTTTGTATAATGCAGTTTAGGGCAGGAAAACTTGTAAAATTTTTCAGCTGTCACTGTACATCAACACAGGCCCTGTCCTGTCCTTTCCTTTACAGCAAAAGTAGAATTTCCAAACAAGAACTCACTTTTTTACCAATACATGTAAGCATATAGAGCAAACTAGTCAGTATGTTTCTCCCAAGCAAGAGTATATATAAGAGAAAGAGGAAAAGAGAGAACTGCCTCTTCATAATGTTCTTTCAGCAAAGATTTATAATGCCTTAATGTTGTCAAACAAACCTGATACTAACAGCCAAAGAGAGCCTAGTGACTATATGCTTGTTTTGATTGTTAATTTTCACTACACACAAGATTGAAAGGCAGTAAAATTTTTTATAAGTTGCAACCCTCAGCAGTAGAGAAACCACAAGGAATGCACAGATGTGATTACCTTCTTCCAAGTTAAAAGCATTACTTCAGAAACATCAGCATATAAAATATGTTGAATCACTGATGAATGAACATACCTCAGTTTGCCCACAAGCCAGTTCTCCAGATGAACTGTTGTGAGTCTGTTTTCAATAAAGGGTTGCTTTAATTAGTGAAATATTACTAACTGACAGGGCAAATTCCAAAAATACTTCACTAGAATTAGAAACCTTTTTCCCCTCACCGTAACAATTTTTAAATAGCACTTAACCCCTACACAGCCACATAGGTATGCTCTAAGTATATCAATTTCTCCTCTGTAAATCAAAAAAGCATTTAAGTGATAAATAAAAATGTTTACCAAAACATCTGAAAAAGCTTCCCAATACTATTACCAGAGATGAAGCCAGGATCAGATCCCACTAGGTCTGAATTTTTTTACAGGGGGCAGAAGGAGGGGTGACGGCACAGGGGGAAACACGTAAAGGAAAGCAAAATGCCAGACAGCTGCTCAAATCAGTTTTCAGTTCAGCTTAAGTTCAATTCATAGCCTGTTATTACACTGGCTGCAACTGTCACCTACCCCCACCTGCAATTAATTGTCCACCTTTTTGCTTTCCAGTTATTCTTTTATCACCTTGAACAACCTAACACACTACAGTTCACCATCTGCACCCGAGACTCCAGCCTATCCCCACAACGTCTCCATACAGTCACAAGCATATTGTGTTTATATATGATAGCAACTTGAACTCTGGGAATCAAAATTTACTGCTGAAAGAACAAGTAGTAAAACATCAATACTAGTGCAGGTGTTTTTTAAACAAGGAAATACCATTTTGCAAGCAAATAAAGGATGAAGTATTTTTCTTAAAATAAGTGATAAAATTCTTTAAAATGAAGCCAAACCAAATTCTGCAATTTAGCAACCTGAACTACGGTAGTCTATTTGCTCAACCATGACAAAATAATCTTTTCCATGCACAACATTCACGTATACACAACCTATTAATTGTATAACTCCTGCACCACAGGATGCCCCTTTTGCTCTTACTGCTTGCAGGTCCTGCAAGTACAGGCAGATGTCTTCAGACTAAATGATATGTCTTGTCATAGTAACACTTTGCAGAAAATTTATTATCTTTCTATTACACTGACTCTGGAAGGATGGCTGTGTTTAACTGTCTCTCTGTGACTGAATGTGCTTTGTGGAAAGGAGAGAACCCCCTACAGACTTGGTTTATGTGAAGTAACCTCCAAACACCAGGCTGTCTGAACTGAGATTAAGATTTCATTCATGTAACTCAGTGGTCCAGTGAGCTCAGTCTCAGGAAAGCAAGGTGATCCTACAAGGTCATCTCAGTGAAAACTTCTAGCAGAATCAAATTACCTGGAATTTAGACTTAGAGTTGTCCAATTCATGCCATCATTTCCAAGCATTCCAGTCAGCCTAAGTTTATATATAATAATCTGCTGCAATGCTTACTTACATCATGGTCTGTGCTAAGACTTCCTCTTCACCACTGACTGACCTATCTAAATCTAGAAGCAAATACTTCCACAGAGACAGCAACAAACAAACAATCCTCCAAGGTCTCCCAAAGGTCCTCATATAATAAGTGCCAATATCTAATAAAAAAAAGATTTACAGGTATTGCACAGTTCATTTTCTTTGACTCACTCAACTTGCTTTAGTCATCAGCTTTTCTTAAAGACACATTTGTTAAGAAAGCAATTCAATTACTAGAAACCACTTACTGCTCCTGAAAAATGGTAGCAGATCGCAGAATTGCCAATTCTTTTAATTTTTTTTTAACACTACGATATCACCCAAGATCTCTCAAACCCCAAAAAACCACCCCATACTTTATTCAGTTTACTCAAATTTAACCTCAAATACACAATCCCTGTTAGCAGAGGCCCAGCTACCAGCAGGTGACAGTCACTCTGAGTTCAGGAGATTTCAACTGCCCAGGTTTCTTTTAAAAAGACCTCTGTGAGATGGGTGAGAAGACTGCATAATATTCTTTCCTTAGGACCCCAATGCACCTAGAATGAGCCACAAACTACAAAAGCATCAAGGTAAGTCATCTAATCAAAGCTGGATAGACTACATTTATTCACCCTAGAACACAGCCTTTGTCAAACAAATTTCTGAACAAAATTCTGTGAGATCTTAAAATGATCAAAGAGTGATCCCAATCCAAAGCAAACTCCTAAAATCTTTAGATGTAGAAGCAACACTGGGGGAAATCCCACCAAAAAAAAAAAAACCTATAAGCTTATGCCAGGATCCTGACTTATGTGCTACTAGTTTCCATCTTAATAAGAAATAAATCCCCTCAGAGAAACGAAAAGTTCCAAATGACACATGTGCACCTACAAAACTTTTCAAAATGTCTTCTGGGGTGGAGAAGAGGTAGGGGATTAAATCACTCTGTAACCCAACAAGTGCTATTTTACCTGCAGGATAAGCACCCAAGCAGAATTCTGAGAAAATACAATGCAAAGAAAATCCTCATTATTTTGGAAGATATTAACTTAAAAGAGCAACTTGAGAGGAGGCAGGGCAATACAAGTTCAACAGAGAACAAGCTTAACAATCTTTAAGATGTTTGGCTGAGAAGCAGAGCATAAAATTTGTTATCACCAGCCCCTTGTCTATTTTCAGGTCACTTAAATGTATATGATCTCTTCTAGCCACATTTAAGAGGTCTGAGGTTGAAATAAACAAGAAAAACATGTTCATGACAATGAATTATTGTGGACTGTCAATAAATAAAATTTTCCTAAACCCACTAAAGTTTCTACACAGTAACCAAGTACTACAGACAACCACAACATTATACACAGATACACATAGGAGGCTTGGAGTGCTACTGAGCAATTTGACTTCCCTCCTCCTGCAGAATACACGATGTTGCTCTGGACAATTAGTGACAATTTCTTCAAGAGTTGTAGCTTTGGAATTGTGCAGTCCTGCTTCCCATCTACATTCTTCTCACATTCCCTCTATCTAGTCTGGAGCTCCGTGTCAGCAGACAGAGAAATGTCTTCCTGCAGGCAAGAATGAACAATCTCTCCCCAATTACAGAGTCATGTGTGGGCTATAAGCATTTTTCCAAACATAAAAGGAAGGCGAGAATTTGCTATCCCTATATTAGCAAGCTAAAACAAGCCAACCTGCAGATGGAAAGGATCAAAGCGTCTAAGTCACCTCAAAATTAATCCCCTTCAGGAATGTTCACCACCTCCCATCCACACATATATATCCCTCCAGTCCCTCCCAGAGCAAAAAGTCAAAATCTTTGAAATTTGAATGATTACCCAGAATACTATCGTGGTTTGACACTGGCGAAACGCCAGGCACCCATAAAAGCTGCTCATTCACCCTCTCCTGCTACAGATGGGCAGAGGAGAGGAAAAAAAATAACAAGGCATTCATGAGCAGAGATAAGGACAGGGAAAAGACACTCCAAGGGCAAAACAGGCTCAACTTAGACATACAAAATAAATTTACTACTAACAAAATCAGAGGAGGATAATGAGAAGAAAAATAAGCCCTTAAAAACACTTTTTTTCCCCCTCAATGCCTCCCTCCTTCCCACATAGCACATGGAGACAGGGAGGGTAGGGATTTTGATCAGTTCATCACACAAGATTTTCTTCCACTGCTCAGGGAGAGGAGTCCTTCCCCTGTTAGACCACGGGGTCCCTTCCCAGTGGAGACAGTTCTCTGTGAACTCTTCCAGCATGGCTACAATCTCACAAGCAGCAGTCCTCCCAAAACCACTGCAATAGGAGTCCCTCTCACAGGCAGCAGTCCTCCCAAAACTGCTGCAGAGTGGGTCACTCTTCCATGGGGTGCAGTCCTCCAAGGACAGGCTGCTCCAGCCTGGAAGCAGGGACCCCTCTCTCCACCGGGTCTCCCACTGGATCACAGCCTCCTCCAGGCATCCACCTGCTCCAGCATGGGCACCTCCCCGCGGGCTGTGGGTGGATCTCTGCATCCCCCGTGGATCCCATGGGCTGTGGGTGGATCTCTGCATCCCCCGTGGATCCCATGGGCTGCAGGGGCACAGCTGCTTCACCATGGTCTCACCACAGCCTGCAGAGGAATCTCAGCTCTGGCACCTGGAGCACCTCCTGCCCCTCCTTCTGCACTGACCTTGGTGTCTCCATGGTGTTTCCCTCACATGTTCTCACCTCCTCCTCCTCTCTGAATAGAAAAACAGTGCCCTCACTTTGTTTTGATTTTTTTTTCTTAAATATGTTATCACAGAGGCCTTACCATCATTTCTAACAGGCCCAGCTTTGGCCAGCAGCATGTCCATCTTCAGAGCCATCAGGGATTGGTTCTGCTGGACATGGTGGAAGCTTCCAGCAGCTTCTCAAAGGAGCCACCTCTGTGACATTCCCCCCTCCCCCCAAAAAAAACAGGCCATGCAAAGCCAACACAACTTTACTCACATTTCAGTCCAGCTCAGTCTAACCACGTTTTCTGCATTAAGGAGAGTAACTGTTTTCATAAAATGTCATACCTGCAGGGGACATAGTCTCACTTAAAAGCGCACAGATAAAGGCACTAACCAGGACAACTGGATCTTCATATGAGGTGTTAATTCATTGAGAACTAGGGGCTGCCTTCTTTACAAATGAGCACAAGCCATTAGAAAAGAATTCTCAAAGATTTTTCTAATTATTTATCAGTTCCTTCTAGCAACGTGTAATCCTGCACCACATGATCACTGACCATTTTGAATCTATTGTCTTAACCTAGACTGAGAATCAATGTTTTGGTCCTGGTTTTCTGCAGAAGTACTGTTCTGTATTTGCACATTCAAAACATCACAGCTGAACACAGCCACTGTTTCCCAATTAGTCCCCAAATCCTCTTTCTCGGTAAGTGGTATACCATCTCCTGCAGGCCATAATGAAAACTGGAGTGCCTCATTAACTAGTCTCCAGCTTTCAGGAAAGGTCAGTTTGTTGACACACTTTATGACCCTAACATACAAAGAGAACAGCTATTCTCTTTTCAGGGCAGAATGAGCATCTGCATTTCAAAATAAAATAGAGTAACAGCATGTATACACACGGGGAACAGTCAAAGTGTTTCAGTGACATAGAATTAGAAAGTTAAAACTGAATTTTTTTCTTCAAAATACCTTTGCACAGTAGAAAGAGCAGGTATTAAACAAAAGAACACCCTCAGAAAAAGCTAAAAGATTTTGACATGATACTTTTGCACTTCCTGGGGAATGGAGTTTTAACTGGCTTCTGGCATAACTTCTCTAGAGGTTCATTTCCTAGATGGAACTATAAATCCCATGATGCACTTTATCAATGTTAACAATAAAGCTATTGTGCTTCAGCAAAGCTACTCCTTGGAGAAAAGTCCAGTGCTTACCAAAGCTGGGGGTGGGGGAAGGAAGGAGAAAATATCACAAATTAAGCACATTCCAGGAAGCAGCACAGAAGTAAAAACGAATATTAGACTGAAAATGAAGAATTTTTAAGCTGCAAAAGGCAAGAACTCCGTGGAAGAATATAAAAAGTATCAATCCAGAGCTAAATCTATTTCCTCCTCTGCCCCATCACTAAGTGTCTTGAAACACATATGTAATTTAATACAGACAGACAAATGTTAACATAAGAATCAAGCTTACACATTTAAATATACTTTTGGAAGGCGGGCAGGCAAAGCAGCAGCAGGACAGCACCAAAGTATTTTATGTAACCACAGTATATAAGGCAGAAAGAAATTAAACAAATAAAAGAATATTAGCATCCATAAAATACTGCAAAACACAAAAAGCTCTCAAAATAACACAGAACAGCTGGAATCAACTGCAGCAAGGCCACTGCTGAACACTTGCTGAAAGGGAACACCTGCAACTTTACAAAAAGCAGAAAACATGCATCTCCTTTGAAAACAACTACAGAACTGTCAGTCATCTCTTTCCACAGTCATAAAGAAAGTATGTAAGACTTGCCCATATTGATGGGCTATATTTTACTTATGGATTGAAGATGCACTTCTAAAATGTGCATATTGCTGATATTTGAGAGTTGTTATTTCAACAAACCATACTGAAAGAGCAAGAGCAGCTATAATAGAATAGCAGGGTTTTTTAAGATGCTTACAGCCTTACGGATCAAAAAAATCCAGTATTGGGGCTAGACCAGACAGAAGAGAGAGAAATTTTAGGAAACAGGCTAATAACAATCTCAGTGGTACAATTGATTTTCCCCCAGAGTTTGATGTTAAACACCCTACCCTATTGAATTTGCCACTGGAAATGCCAGGTTTCCCAGAATCTGCGGTAACAGGTTGTATTTGACTTTTCATCTTCCAAATCCAATTGATCTCAACTGAAAATAAAAATAGTCTGAGAGACTGAGTGTGGCTGATAACTGCAAGAATAATTGGACGATTGCAAAAAAGATAGCATGCCCCAGGAAGGACTTATTTCTAACTTAGTAAAATACTTTGTGCTTTTAAAGGAAGTGTTTTCAGAGGTCTTTCAAGCACTGATTAAATTGATTACATACTAAAATCAACAGCAATTAATTAAACCATAGACTCAGGTTCTCATTTCTTGACCACTACAACACTCTATGTGTTTATTAGCTATAATGAGGTAACAACTCATTCATCAAAGCCAGAGGGAAGTTTGTTATCAAAATCCAGGCAGCTAATATTTCTTCATGTATATATAATAAACTTTTAAATGGCAAAATCACCCATAACCTGGCAAACATACAATATCAACAATTTGTTAAAAATTACATTTCAATTGCAAACCCTACAGAAAAGTTCAGATCCACCAGATAAACAAAACCTAGCACATATTTTTACGAAGTCAGATGTTCCCAGAAGTAGACAGTACTCACAAAGATATTCTTCATACTATTTCCAGGACTGTTAGAAAAGTATCCTGTAACAAGTCACTATCACCCATTAATCAAAAGTTTGCATGCACAAAAGCTGCATTTCCATGACTAACTCATTTACAATTAGGGGAAAAGTCACACCAGGCTGTGGAACATAGATCATGTCTCCCTTTTCACTAGCTCCACGAAAGGCAGAAAACAAGGATGCTCATCATGAGGTACAGAACCTAACACTGCTAAAGCTAGGTGTCACAAACCATCCAGCTCTGGAAGAAACCTCTAATGGAGCAATCCACTAGCTTGTGGTTGGTATAAAACAGTCAGGAATGCCTGACCTGAGCACATCTCAGTCTCTCGGTTATAGCAATTGCACTTCATACTAAAGCACTGAAGCAGGAAGGGGATAATCTGCATGTACAGCATACAAAGAGGCAAGACTGGAAGACCTCTAGGCCAATACACTGTCCTCTGATATGGAAGGCTCATCTTCAAGCTCCTTCTCTACCTTTTCTTCCAGATTGCAGATGAGCAGCCCAAACACAGTGCTATCTGTGTCGGCTCTCTGAATAGCGGATTATTTACCACGATGGTATAGTCTCAGATTCCAACACCAGTTTTACCCTCCTTCTTCACAGTGGGTTGCCCCTCAATTCCCCCTACATGCTGCTAAACTATCAACTCATCTGTCTAACAGCAGCAAGCTATCTCTGCTAACCACTACAAACACAGCCACAGCCCTGAAACAGGTAAAAACCTCAGTGTGTTAGAGGACTGAGCTACTGACACTACTGCTGCCAGAGGACTGGCAAAGGAGGATATAGCCACTTCTGCAAGGACAAGAAGCAACAGCAGCATCCTGACACTGACCAGCAGCATGAAAGAAGGTGCAGAATGCAGAACACAGCTCTCTGGGCCCTCCTCATCCCCGCTAGAGAACAGGTGGGAAGCCAGAGGGAAACGTCCTCTGGGTCACTTTCAACTGCAGCAACTTGCTAAATCGCTAAAACAAGAGATATGGAAACCTGAGTGCACAAAAAAAAGGCCCAAAATGCACTAACCGAGACGAATAAGGATGATTAGGACACAAAAATGTCCAATTTTGGCAACCAAGAAGCCTCGCAAAAACCTGAAGTTTTTGTCTGCCAAAAGATAAAAGGTGCAACATCCTTTATATGGCACAAAGAAACACTGATAGAGAAAAAAATTCAGCAGAGACCCTGGTATCCAACAAGGCAATATTACACAAATATAAATACACCCCATCAAATTACACACTAGTGATTTATTTTTACCCTATCTCCTCAAAAGCATTTTAGTAGTACTAGCTGCAGAAAAAGAACAAGTGCAGAAAGAACTATGGAAGAAGGAAGGCCACCCATTTTATTTCAACTAAAAAGAAAGCTGTAAATGTAGTTCTTCTATTGATCAATGATAATAATGCACTTACAAAGCATAGAGTCTGGGAAATGGTATGCAAGGTACACAAGGCAGTACGGTACATTGAAAATTTTATATATAATCTAATGTACATTCTTCCTTGTATTGAAAACACCTCGAATTCACTTCACAGGATTCCACAGTTTCCCCACTAAAATTATCTCCTTCAAGAAAAACCATAATCCAGCATTTTAATTGGAAGTAAAATCATGTCTGCAATCACTTTTTCACTCTGTCTGCACGTATATAGATTTGACCAAATGGGGAGGAAAAAAGATGGCCTCTACTCTGCTTTTTTTCTGTATGTTTCTGTGGTTAAGGCTTAAAAGATATCATCATCAAAGTTTTGTTTTTTCAGTAAATTAATGCAAGACAGAAAGTTAAATTTTAAAAGCTAAGCTCTAGAGATTTCTCCCGAACATATAAAACCTAATAGACTGTTCTCCAAACACCACCATTCTTTTTCTTATTCCCCAAATCACAAATAAATATATTCCTAAATGCATTCACATCCTCCTTCTGCCATCCCCAAAGCTTAAAGTGTCTGTGCAGTTCATGGAACTACAAAGACATAACAGCATCTTCCCTTCCTCTGTCTCTGAGGCTGCTTGATTTCCTCAGATCCTTTCCAGTGGATGCACATTGAAAGCAGGCTGCATCAACACATCTGTCCATTAGACTGCTGCATATCAATCTGCCACCTTATGCCTCAAGCAATTCATTATCTCAATTCTGTTATCACACAGGTCTGTACCTGCAGGGTAATTAGATAGTAGCGTGGTGGGGTAGGCAAGATGAGAGAGGGAGTAGCGAGCAAAAGAAAAAAGAAAGGTGGACACCTAATCCCTGTGAGGCAAGGCAATGTAAATTTCCTATCACTGGCAGATCACTACAACAGACCCTGCAGACTATGAAAATTCTGGCTTAATATATCAAGCACAGAAAAGCTATACTCTTTTCCAGAAGCTAACAAGTCCTGAGTATGCAAATCCACTTATATTCTATAGCTGTGAAAAAAATAGCAACGTTAAAAGCACAGTTACGTTGTGAAATACATCAATACAGAAGACTACCAAATCAAGTGGGATAAAGGGTGAGGGGGCACTTAGATGCATTAAGCGTATTACCACTATCACTGCAGACTCCTTCACACTACCATAAAGATAAGAAAACTTCAGCCTCCCATTTATCAGAAACAGCAGCCTCCTCTATCCCTAGGTGTTAAATATCATATTGCAGGCTGCTTTCCCGAAACTCAGTTTTTATTCATCATCAAATAGCAGACTTCACTTTGAGAACATTGGCCTACCAAGACCTTTAAGAGCTTTGACGTTTCCCAGATGCTTGCTTTCCCTACCCCTCACCAAAATAATTTGATGCCAAACACCTGCAAACGCTTATATGGGAATCCCTGTTACAGCAATTACTGAATTGTTCATTCCCTGTCTCCTATCCTATCACAGCTCTTCCTTCACGGCTGGAAGGTCTCCATCGAGAGCTATTTTCCAAGAGACTCTTCAGCAATAGTTCAGGTGTGTAGCTGATACATTGACTCTCATTATGATATGGTAACTTTTGGTTGCTTTCAGTCCTGTATTTGAGCTCTCTGCATGGAGGCACAGGAACTACGGTTAACTTGACCTGCAAAGGTTCTCCTTTTCTAGGCTTCACTTCCTTGTTGCTGCTCAGGCTCAGCCTATGGATCCACATTAGTGCTAAAAATGTCAAACATTTCCAGATGGTAAACAACAAGAATTGCTCTACAGCGCCATTTCATTCAAAAAATATGTTCTCACCCTTAAATCAAAAACATGAGTACCTTACTTAACATATAAACAAACACTTCCATTGTGATCTTCATCATTTTGCTCAATACCAGATGCCAATGCCAGTGCCAGAATTAGGACACACACTGAACCATGCAATATTTTAAGTTGCACTGAAAGGGCAAATTTGTGGCAAATAAATAAAGCTGTAAATTTCTGACAAGTTTTGGGAAGCTGATGCATAAGGCACATTCACCGCTGATTGATTACCACAGGAGAAATTGTATATTCTCAATAGGTACTCACTAAGGATCAGAAGATACTTCCAAAATGCAACTGAATTAACAATCCCATTCTTCAACTGGCAGCAAGAAAAACACCACTAGAAATTTTCATCAGGAATAAAACTGAACTATAAGCCCTAAAATTAAATGCTAACCAATTACTAAGTTTCTATAGCATTTTTTACTGACTTCCTAAATAATTTCCTTACATTAGTTTTCCTTCATTACACCTGTTCTGCAATTTCAGAGCTCCTCTATTTTAATTACCATCTCTCTTTTTGTTAAAGAATATATTTAGGAGACACAGAGGTAATTATACTAAAATGTTTTTACCCAATAAGTGCTACCCATCTCTTAAAAATACCAACTCATTCTCTGTCATTATGGTCCCTTCCAGAGAACGGAAGTCAGACAGAAAAGATTAAGACACTCCCCATCATCTTTTTCTAATGCAAAAGCAACTGCTATATTTTTCCAATACTCTGCAATTATTATATCTCTATCTCAGTGGTATCTTCTGATCTGCTAGCCATAGAGCTTATAGTCAAAGAGGCAGATAAGCCTGAGGAATGGACTCACGGGCCACCCTGCAAGCAGCCCAGAGAAAGAAAACGATCCCTGTTGTGGGTTCCGTGTTCCAGATATAAATATTTTCTGAATGACCAGAAGACAAGAGCAGGCCAAAGAAGGTAATGCCAATGGGGATGATATCCCAAAATATCACAGCTGTTTTAAAACAAAATATGACCTGCAGAAAGGTACTTTGGATTGAATCAGAGATTGCAGGGAACACTGATTAAACCACTTGTGGCCACTGCCTTATCTAAATAATCATTCCCTGGGGCACATACACAATCCAAGCCGAAATACAATGTTTTAACCTAACTCATAGAAAACTCTTGGCAACGCAGCACTGATTCATGAGCACGTGTACTTCCCATAAATTACATTAGTTATCAGAAGTAATCAATTCAGTTACAGACACACACACAAAAAAAAAGCCAATTCTGGCTATGTAGGATGAAAAACCCACTACTTTCAGTACCTCGAGGGTTCTCTTTCACAGCTTCAACCTCATCAAAAAATCCCATTAGTTTAACCGAAAGTCCTGCTTAGCCTAGACTAGCTGTAGCAGCTTCTCTTAAAAATTAGCCAGTTTATGACATCTGTAATCAGTCGAAGTCAAGCAGCACACAGAAATTTCCTATCAAACATCACATAAAATAGTCCCCAAGCCCAAAGCTCTAGCTACTGTTTCATTTCATACCTAGTAGAAAGTAAACACTGCAATTACAAAGGTAACGACTACTACCAGGCACTTCTCGGCGTTAAGAAAAAAAAAAAGAAAAAGAAAAAAGAAAATAACCCCAACACTGTTAAACATAAAAGCAGCATTCCAAAATAAAAATTCAAGTTACAGAAAATACTGTAGTCCTCACCTAATTCTAGGCTTGGAAATGTGACTCTTGGCTAAGGTGCAACTCCTTAACATTGAGGAGACCACCCGACATGGAGGATCCCAACTGTGGAGCCCGAGCCATCCAGCCTGCGCTACTGGCCAGCACCAATGCCAAAAGCTGTTTAAGACCTGGACGCTTGTCAGAAGACACACAGAAATCCCGAATCTCGATCCTCAGTAAGGATCATTTATCTATAAAAGGCACCAGAGAGCTTCAAGCAGCTAGAAGTTTTAGCCAGTGATGCCAAGACACTGCCAACAGCTCAGAAAAGCTGGAGAGGTCTGGGTGGGTACCAAAGACAACACCATTTGTCACCCACACCAACAGATGTGCTGCAGTGGTCCAGAGCAGCCTAAGCAAGGGCTGTCTGTGGATGGCGACCCCAGGAGCAAAGCGGGGGTCGGGGGAGTGTTCCCACTGGCGGACACACCTCAGCCCCACACCGGGGGTCACCCCGCCTGACAAACCCACAGGCTGAAATAACTTTCTAAGAGAGAAGCCAGTGCCTGGCCACTAAGTTGCCCAGCATGGAGAGCGACTAGAGAGACACGGGAGCGCCTTCCCGCCCCCTCGGCCGGAGCCTGCCTGCGGCCCTCACTCAGCCCCGGCGCCATCCCGCCTTCCCTGCGGCGCCGCTCCACCACCTCTACCCTCCCGCTAACACGAACTCACCAACACTGTCCCGGTGCACGGCGCTCCCAGTCCCTCTGGAGCGAGCCCCCGCCCGGCCCCACCAGCGGGAGCTGCTCCCTTCCCGCCCCAACAGGGAGCCCTGGCGCCCGGCAGCGGCCACTGTGGGGGATCTCCTCAATCGCAGCGCGGCGGCCCCGCCGAAGGGCCTCCCTCCCTCCCTCCTCAGCTCTTCCCTGCCCGCCGCCGCATCTCCTCCGCTCCGCTAGGAACAAAGCCCCTGGCCGCCGCACCGGCCGGGCACCTTCTCGGTGCCGTGGATCACGACGGCCGACAAAGTTTACCTCGTTCTCCCGGAGCGAGAGCAGGGATCCCCCTCCCCCAGCGCCGCACACACTTGTTGTTATCTCCTGCGCTCCCAGCGCCGTGAGAAGCCTGCAGCGCCTCGATCAAGGCTGAGGAGGAGGAGGAGGCGGGGAAGAGGAGCGTGGCGCTGCTCCGGCTCGGGGCGGGGGGTGCGGGGCAGCCCTGCCGTGCCTGGCCTCGCTGCCCCTCACCCTGAGGCGGCGACAGCGGCCCCCTGCTCCGACCTGCTACCTGGCGCCATGTCCCGCGGCAGCCCGGCTGCCTCGCTCGGGAGGCTGCCCTGCTTGGGAAGGGGGTGGGGGATCTCCCGGCCGGGAGAGCGCCGCCACCCCGGCAGCCCTGCATGGCTGGGCTTTCCTCCCTCTGCCCCGGCCGCTTTGAGCTTCAGTGCAAGGCTGGGAGTTGCAGCTCCTGAAACAAGAGGATTTGCCTCTCTCCGGGACGGCTTGGCGTGTCTGCCGGCGGAGGGGTGAGGCTAACACCCGTGAGCAGCCACGGGCAAAGTGCCGCAGCAAGGAGGCCAAAATCATCTGCGTGCCGACAGCTCTGCACCTGTCAGCTTCTCCGCACGGCACCGGAGACGCAAAGATGATCCCTGAAATCACTGCTCAGGTGCTGCCTAAGGCTGTAGATTCCCTGTCTGCATATGTTCACGCGAATACAGTTCTTTACCGCACTGATACTTAAGCTATTTACACACTAAGAACTACCTCTCCCTTGAAGCAGCTGAAGAAAGGGCAGCTGCACGCCTGGAGTTCCTGCAGGACACAACACACGGTGCTGCTCTCTGTACCTGCTGGTTCATAGCTGCTGCCACTTACGTAAGGAATGACTTCCGTGACATAACACAGCCAAAGAGCAGGGCAGGGAGGACACAGAAGTACTTACTGTGCTTTTGCTCCTTTTGCTTTTCAGAAAGCAGAGTTTACTCTAGATGTAAAAAATGAGAGTTCATGTCATTCCTTTGGTGTAAAATTTCACCCCAAATGTACCTTGAAATTTAGCTGAAACAGGCGTAACTTGAGGGCATTACTTGCATATGTATATATAAAGTTAATCAAACATTAACTGAAGCAAAAAGGAATTTAATTAATAGGATTCGGTTTGCTAGCACACAGCACACTATCAGATGGTAACTGAGGCCTCTCTTGAGGCGAATGCATATTACTAGTGACAAAGGGAAGGATTCGAACATGCCTCTTATGACAAGGACCTCATCTAAACAGTGTCCTTACTCATGTGACCTCGCTGTAGCTTGTTGCAGAAACAAGCTCATAGAAGTGATAAGCAATAATAAACACCTTACCTTATTACTCTTAGAGGCTAGATTTACAGCCAGCCTGATCTAATACTAGGCACTTCCCCTGGCTGATTTAGGCAATACACTGGCTAATATTTGCAATTCCATTGCATTGAGGACAAAAGACCACCAAGAAACAGAGATCTCTAGAGATCTCAGAGATGGGTTTCAAAGTTCAAAGCTAATTCTGTTTTTTGCAATGCTTCGTATTATGGGAATAGACAGACAAAGTGCCTGCAACACCAACAAAACAAAAGCAGAATTACAATCACCTTCTAGCTTTCAAGCGAAAGTTTCAAAACTTGACCTCCAAGGAAAGAAGGCAGAAATTACTGTATTTTTTAGAATTTTAACTATAATGTTTTAACACACTGACACATGGTTTTGAAATGCTTGCACTTGGGCAATAATTCACATATATGCAGATACCAGCTTTCAGATGCACATGTTTTACACATGACACTAGCCAAAGAAAAAGGTATTTTTGCATGACATCTACAGTGTGAAGGCTCAGTGCCAGGAAGTTCAATGTGTAGGGTTAATACCACAGTGTTAGCCTAGCAAAAGTCCTCTTTACATTTTATAGTATATCTATGGTAAATAATATCTTCTTATATGTTTACAGTTGTAATTATCACCTCTATATTGTGAATTCCCCCCTTCATCGCTTTTTCCTAGGAATGGGGAAGGATAACAAAGGAGAAAATCTGTGTCTGTGTTTTAAAGAGGTTTCGGTTTTCAGTTTTTGAACCTGCCTAGAGATGTTGCCACTGACCACGTTAAATATTCATCTCAGACACAAACTTGCTGAGTCAAGGAATCTGCTGGGTGCTATGCTAACCTGCTATCAAAATAGTCTTGCCTTCTACTTTAATGACATCAAAACACTTTTAAATATTCCAAAGAAAGGAGTAAGATTAGTTATGGTAGTGACTTATATCTTTTACACACTGGGTTACTCCTTGCTTTATTCTTACTGGTTTCTGCAGAAGCAACCAAATTTGAGTAATGTAAAAGGTGAACAAATAAAGTTTTTATATCAGAAGGAAGAGAGATTGCTTGGTCAGTTTTCGTTGTGTTGAAACTAACCATCTATTCTTACAGCAACCATGAACTTGGAGGACAAGTTATGCAGAAATCAGGGCTTATGAAAATTGTTTCAGTCCTATTGCTATTTTCCTTAAAGAACACAAACACAAACCAGAACAGTAGTCTTTCATGTGCATAAAGTACATACAGTGATGCCAAATGCTATGTTTATAACCACTCATAAGGCATATATATGTATAGATCACATTTGCATCAGGAGTACTTGATAGATACCAAGTTTCCCTTGAGCAAGTCTCCTAAAACTCAGTACATTCTTTCAAAGTAGGCTATTTAATATAAATTTGTAATCTGACTTCAATGTTAGAGATCACAAAATAACTTTAAGTAGCTCCAAATGTAACATAAACAGTAGCATAAGAATTTACAGTGTTTCATAAATGTCTCTCCAGCAGCTCTGTATTCTGGCATGAACAACCACCGCATTTTTATTTGCAACAAGAAAAAGAGAGTTCTCTGGTAACTGGTTTTATTGTTTCTTTTCATTTTCAGCAAAACAAATCCTTATAGCTGCAGTGCTGCATAAGTAAGAGTCATCTCATTCATGTACTGTTGACAGAACTGTGATCTTTAAGGTTCCTTCCAACCCACACAATTCTATGATTTATTAATTGCCCCTGCATATGTCAGCTTTGGGCACGAAGTCACCATTTTGTAAATTTTCAAGCTACCACACCAACTGACCATATTTAACCCCATGTTCTATGTTCTAGGAATGAGCCTATTTTCCATCACTGACTTACTGGTACAGATGATAGATGGTATCTGTGGTGATTAAAAATCTAATATTAAATCTGCTGACTTACCAAACACACCCGTGATTGTGTTACAAGTGCAGCAATGAAACATCAATCTGCATTAACCTTCTGAAATGTTCAGTTGATACAAAATCAAAAGAAAAATACAAAATTTCTAAACCGTTAATAACTTCAGTTCATACCTACAGTGTACTGCAGAAAAATGTATCAATTATCTGATTTTTACTGGTACTCTGATTATTTAATAAAAAATGGTCAAGAACAAGAAACTTCTACAGTGTTTACAACATTTTCTGCCTGTACTGATTTATCATGTTCCTAATAAATGATTACATTTTTGCAGGTTATCAGCTTGCAAGGCAAACCCTTTTAAGTGCATGTCTGCATCACCCACTACAAGATAGTATAGACATGCTGAAAATAATTGTAAAAAACAGTGCAGTTTTAAGGTTGGCTTATTTTTATAATTATGGTACAATGAGCACTATATGTGTATTCGTGTAATCCAATACTTGATGCCCTGTGATATAACAAAAAATGCCTAGTACTTTACATATTCTAGTAAGCATTTTGTTATTCTCCAGTTTCCTAGAACTGCTCCTCTTTTTTTCCCTTGCATTAAGAAGCATTAAGAAGAAACTAGTGAATAACACTGCAATTGGCAAGTTTAAAAGTAATATTGTGAAGGCTGCAGAAAAGCCTCTAATATATTGTATAATTGATGCTTTGTTTAAAATATACTAGCACAACTGTAATCCAGAAAAAAAACCAACAGCTCCAGAAATGCTTTCAAGGCAAGTCTTGTGGTACTGTGTGAGGGAATTCATGTGTTACTTGGTACAGAGAAAACTTGTAGGAAAGAGAACTAAATAAAAAGCAAAACAGTTGCCCCTTTTTACTCTTCACAAAACTCAAATCAGTTCTCTCATAGGACTCAAACAGAAGTTCCACACAGAGGGATCAGTTGCACAGTTCAACTCCTGTGATGGGAGGCAACTGAATCAAATGCTATGTATCATGTACTTAGTGTAACATGAATTGAAATTTAGTGCAGAACATAAAAAAGTTTCTATAACTGGCTACACAAAGTTAAAAAAACAAAACAACAGAGAACCTAGAGCATGATGTTGCAACATGCCTCCTCAAATCTCTGAGAATTTTTTTTTGTATTCTAAGCATTGGTGACCACTGGGGATTTTTGATGGCACAGGAGCTTCAAAAAGGTATATTTCTCTTCCTCCACCTCCTTTTTTCATACAGTGAAACAGGGCCCAACTCAGAACAATCTCTAGAGATAACAGCTCTGAGACAGAATCTGCTGTACATGTTGAGTGTCTGTGAATAACATCAGTATGTGTGTACACCAGTTATTAGTGGAGATGGGAGGATTTCCTTAACCTGAAGAGAAAGCAAGCTTTCCTCGAGCCTCTGCAGAGCATCCTACCTCCTACTGATGGTCCAGTAGTATCAGCTACCAATTATCAGTGAAGTCATGCAACACCTCAAGATGAGCAGCCATGAGTTTACAAGTCCAATTAGAAACATTTAGAGCCTTCACAGCAAGTTAGCCACCACTGTTTTCTAGAACGTGGAGGCAGACAACTCAGGTTCCAGCCATTAATTTGAAATTAAGATTCTTTAGATAAGGATAGATAGAGCCACACTCTTTAAATACCTATTGTGGTTCAGGAATGGTATTCCCCAATTTAGTATTCCCACCAAATCCCAGGGACTGCTGTATTCACTTCCCCTCCCACTCCCCCTCTCCATCTGGCAACTGGAGAGGAGAATTAGAGACAGAAAAAATAAATATAAAATAAGAACAATTTACTGGAAACAGAAATGAAATAAGGAAACAAACAGCAACAATCCTAATAACAAAAATATACAAAACAGAGAGTGATTCAAATAATTTCTTCCTCCATCCTAGGCATGAGGTGGTATTAAATAACCTCATGATACTAGCCATGCCCCCTCCTGCCTACTTGAAAAATTAGCCCTGTCCTAGCTGGAACCAGGACAATGCTATAAACAGGAAAATTATTTAACCAAATGCAATAATAATTATCCCTTCTTAAGCATAGTATGCTATGTCTCTGTAACATGTAAAACCAATGGCTGTGCCCCAAGGAGCATAAATTTTTGTCCAGTGACTCAACTCTGGCTGCTTTTGACAACCCTACATACTAGTTCCAGTTTGAGGAAGATCCCTAAACTTTCATTATAATGTCAGCTGTACAAAAATGGCTCGTCTATGATTCACATAAATCATAGGTCTGGCAGTTGCTCTTCTCAGGGAATATGATGTCTTCTTTTTAATTCATAATGACATGATTCAAAGAATAGACCCCAAAGAGTAGAATCTAACCTACAAATGTATGTTGTGAAAAGGGGATGCAACAAGACAATATTTTTTTATAAAACACCTTCCTGTGAGATGAGACATGTCTGCCTCTGGGCTCCAGGTACCCAATGCTATTTCAAACTCCTGTATCCTTTCCCCCTGACTCCAGTTTATAAATCAAAATAGTCCTATTGTCCCCAGTTTGAATCATATGGGGAGAGAAGAAGACACAAATTTTGAGTTTGGTGTGAGCTTATGCTGTCCAATAACATCAGAAGAGTTGCAATAACATAACTGTAGCCACATGAATTAGGAGAATACATTTAATTAGCTATAATAAAATAGAACAGAGGAACAACATTGCCCTGAGTGAACACGAGACACAAATCAGCCTGTTGTATTTTCCCAGAGCTTACATTTAACTCTGCAAGACAAACCAAAACTATAACTGTTCAATGAGGAGGAAAACTTGTAGAATAGTGACAATTATAAGGCACATGGGAATCTCATTACCTATTTGTTCCATACTAAACCTCAGCATAGATTCCAGTCAAGAAAAACGTAGGATAAAACACAATGAAAGTCTTCACTGAAATCTGTTATAAGGAGGGAGAATGTTTTAATTTTGCTGCATCCTTGATGCTCAAATTGTCTCATGGTTCTCACTGGAGACAATTAAAAAAAAATAAAAGCCTTCTTACAATTTGTCATTTCCCACAGAAGTTTCTGAAAAGTTGTTTTCTGCCTCCCTGTTAGATTATGCCGGTCTTACACAAGTAGAGATAGTGGTAAGTTATTTATGACAAGTGGCGGGAAGCTCCAGCATGAGCCGTTTCTAGGTTCACTCAGCCACCTGTGAAGGCCTTTAACTTCTCGAGCAGAGCTTAGGGACCACTAATTGGTGCTGTCCCACACTTTTGGCCCACTTATGCTGACACAGCTTCCTACCACAGACTTACTTTGCACTGGTCTACAGGACGTCTTTTGCCATAACAGCCATCTCACCTGTTCAAACAATATGAACCACACACCTTCTGCTGGAGGCCTCCATATCCCCGAGGCTTTGCCAGCAGTACTCCATCAGTTTAGAGAAAGGTACTTTTCCTTAAAAGGACTCCCAGTTGACAAATTCCCCTTTATCCATGATAATCTTAATTTTAATCCCCTTTCTTTGCTATCTGTTTTGTCAGCGTGGAGACTTCACATTTTCAAGCCTTTATCCCAAACCAGGAACTTCCCTTATAATAAAGAAAACTGGGATTAATGTATTATTTACTTCTCTTCAGAACACTATAAATACACCAAATGATTGCAAGATTAAAGATAAAATGAACAGTACAGGCAGAAAAGATGTTGCCTAGAACTACAGAAACTTGATATGGCCAAGACATACCTACTTACTTACCTATGTCACCAGAATAGCTGATGTATATCAAATATACAGACTGATAGATCTTCCTGATCTCACATTATTCCAAAAGCAGCTCCTCTGAAATGAATTAGGTACAGTGCTTTTCTCTCTTCAGTATGAAGAACAGAACTAAACCTAAAATAAGGTATATTATCTCTCACTAAAATTTCTTTGTCAATAAGGGAATTTCTCTTTCAAGCTTGATCAAGTTTAGAGTTATTTTGGATCATTCCTATGCCTACTCCAATATCAGACGGATGTACAATGCTAGCCTAACCACATGACTCAGATTTTTGTAACTGCTTTTACTTTTCCAACACCTACTGAAATAATGCATTAAGTGGAGGAGAAAGGGTCTAGATAAAGAAACTTAGTACACATCTAATGCTCTATTTTAAACAGCCCCCATAAAAAAAGGTACAACAAAAACCCAAACAACTTTAAATACACTAAAGGTTCTATCTTGAGATCACAGTGTTGTTCACATAATCACAGAACGTTCTGATTTGGGAGACACCCTCAAGGATTGTCAAGCTCTTAAGTGACTGGTGCATACAGAGATTGAACCTGCAACTTTGGTGTTATTAGCACCATGTTCTAACCAAGGTCGTATTTAGAGCTTCACAGAGCATCTGAACACAAGTTACCAGGCCACCTTAGTTTAAAACAATTATATGGAGTGGACACGCCCAAATGAACTATCTCCCCTCAGTTTCAATCACTGCCCTTTCACCCATAAGGAAACATGAATGGAGGAAGATATAAGTGAAAAAATAACAGTTTACTAGAAAACAAACAACAGCCAAGATTATAGCAATAACCACTAGACACAAAGGTGCTGAAACCCTTGGGCTCTCCAGGAAAAAAGAAAACAAGATGCCAGGTATCTTGGTTTAAGACAATTTAAGGGTGACACTCTAACATGAGTTACCTCCCATTCGTTCTAACCAGTCTCTTGCCACCCATAAAGAGAAAATAATATGAGTAGATGTAAGTGAAAAAATAAGTTTACTAACAAGCAAAAAAATAATACTAAATAATCATTAGATATATTAAATTGCTAAATCTGCCCAACTTCCCTGGAAACAGAGAAACTTAAAATGGCAGTGACACCTCCCATCAAGAGCGTGTGGCTGAAAAGACAATGGGGAAAATTGCAGCAGCCCTCCCACCCTTACCCTTATCTCTCCAGCAGTGGAAATTCCATGAACAAAGGCAGCTGGCATACTCCAGCAGCTGGTGCTCAGTCAAGAGCTAGAACCCGTGAGGAGACTTTGCCATCCTCTTGGCAGGCAGGAGACAGCAAAGCAAGGCAAGACCGGCAGGGCTGGAGCGACTCTCCCTTCTTGCCTTCTTGGCTGGGCACTCTTTGTGGGTTGGGGACTGCACAGAGTGGGGCTGCTCCACTCCTCTTGACACAATGTCCTGGCCACAGCCGAGCACTGCCAGAATTCATCCTGAGGTAGTCCAGGATGCAAGAGAGGAACAAAAAGGGGAGAGGGGGGAGACAAAGCAGAGCCTCTGCCTTGAGCAAAGACCACAGGCAAAAGAGGGTCTGCTTGAGTGACTCTGGCTTTTTAAAGGAAATCCCAGCAATCCCCCAAACCCAGCACCCTGTCTTAAAATTAGATAGTAATAATTTTGGGCACAGAGAGATATGGAATACAATAACATTTCGGGTTACCCAGGACAGGGGGATGCCCCTACTCCCCAGATGGCAACCACTGTAGTATGCCACAGGGGCCAGAAGACCAGGACAATATGGCAAAGAATCCCCCTCAGCTCAACCTTCCCCGTGGAACAAAAAATAGGAAGCAGTTTTGGTGGCAGATGGGGTGTGCTGGCATTGCCGGGGGGACTCCAGCCCCCGGCTGTCAGCTCCCCTGCTTCCTTCTAATGACGTGGTGGTGTCTGTGTGTCTGTGTGTCTGTGTGTCTGTGTGTCTGTGTGTCTGTGTGTGAGGTCAGTGCTGCTGCTCGCTGCCTCCTCCTGCTGCACTCAGCCGTGTCGGTGCTGCTGTCACGGGTCCCTGTCCCAAAGGGGAGGAGCAGGGAGAAGAAAGCAGATCCATGGAGAGCTGAGGAATGGTGGCCCCAGCTCCCAGCAGTGTCATCTTGGTAGGGCAGCTGCAGAAAGGTCCTCACTCTGAAACAGTTTTGGTTTGCAAAATTCAGCTTCTCAGGTTTCTAATCAGAGACCTGCCCAAAGCAACTTCTTTGGGAGCCCAGAGACTGACAAGAGAGGTCTCTGTGTGTCTGTTAGCTGTCTTTTAAAGGGACTCCGGACCCCTCCTTTTCTGTGAAGCAGGGTAAACCACACAAGTTCCATTTCCCAGGTTGTCGAGTCTTAGTGACGGAAATACAAACAATGCAGATGGACGTAGAGAAAATACGGAATATACTACACATTTTTTGGGTCACCTAGGATACTCCCATGATGTGTTCTAGAAGTAAGTTACAATATGAGCAACAAACACATCTTCAAGATACGTTAGCCCCCAGCAGACCTCCCAATAGGAAGAAAAGGACTCTTCTTTCACATTCGGCTAGCTTATCTGAGTGAACGTAACTAAGAAAACATAATTCCTTGGCTCATCAACAGAGAGCCTCTTACTACTGGCTCAGCAACAGGGCAACTGTTGACCTTTAGGAATTTATTTGCATTTCTGCCTGGGGATAATTGTGGGTATGTATTTATATACACACATAGGCACACACTACAATCCTTGTATCAGTTAACCAAATTACACAAAAAAAATATTCCCCAAAGGAAATAAGATAAAAACAGATAATTTATTGTTTGTAAATGTTGCCTCAGAAACCTTAAGCATGCACATCATGCAACCGTAGCTCTTGTGCCCTAAGGAATTCTTCTAACTACTGCTCTGTAGTTTATAAGTATAGGAGTGGAGGGGGATCTCATGCCTGACATTTGGTAATGATATATCTGAAACTAAACCTGAGTAAAGAAAGAGAATGACTTTGTTCAAAGGAAGGCTGCTTTCATCTCAATTTAGATCCCAGGGCCAAGTTTAATCAGCAGTGCAAGTACAAGTGCCCTACTACCATTCTGCCCGGGTACTTCCAACAGCAGAGATTTCTGAATAGACACTCAACCAATTCAACTTCATCTGTCCATGGTGAAGAAATAGATGAAGTGCCAAACGTTATAAATAAACTGCATTTCTGTTTGAGTTTTTAATAATCACTCAAACCAGACACGTGTTCAGCAAGAACTGTGTTCAGGTCACTGCTTATTATGTATAGATGAGATAACAGCAGTTGCTTCAGCGAAGCCCTAGCTGCATTAGAAGGGGTAAGTGGTTGTGTAACAGTTGATCACAATGCCAGTGACTTTAGGTATAATTATATCCATGTATTTATTCTTGCATCCAAAGCATCTTGCTATTTTTGATGAGTTATGACTGAAAGTGATATACAGTGAATCTGTACAATTCCTAGCATATTAACTCATGTCCAGGTGTTGTAAGCCCTGTCTTGTTAGCCACTGCCTTCTCCTTACTAAGAGTACTCTACACATTAATTTTACCTTTAAAATACTTCCCAAAATTTTGAAGATAGGAATTTTTGTCCCCTGTTTAGAACAGCCTTGACAGAGAAATGAGGGAATCATATAAATAACTACTTTGGAACAACTGAGAAATTAATCAAGTTTGAAGAATGCTGTGCTTTGAAATTAAGGTTTACCCATGAATAACTCCTCCATTTCTAGTGGAATTCCCTGTTATACTTTTTGTCCTTTCTACCATGAATACTATTGGGATTAATACTGGTTCTTATTTCTTCTGTATTAACTATTTTCCTTTACTTTATAGTACCATTGTATTATCTACAGCTTTGTTCACCATATATGTAGCTGCTATTAAAGCTTATGTAAAGCTTATGTATACATAAACTGCCTGCTTTGCTGTATATTTGCTAGTGTCCATCTTTTTGTCCATTGGGAATGTACTCATTTTTTAATTTAACAGCACAGCTGATCCCATCCTAAATGGGTTCCACTCCTAGCTTATACTTGATCTGTAAGGCCTGTAGCACTCAGAACCTGGGGTGCCTTTCTGCCACCAGAGTATTGCACATAAACTCTAGGTACCATGTAAAGCACAATTACATTCGTTTCTGCCAATTTTCTGCCCTCTTACTTAGCTCAAGCCATTCTATTTCCATAAATGCCTGCACCTGCACAGTCATTTTAAATTATCCTCCTTTGCTAAGTTTGTAATTTTCTTCTCTGTGTTCCATTTTTAGAACTATCTTCAGATTATCAGCTTTCATATTTAATTCAATTTAATTATTTAAATTCCTATTAAATTTCAATTATTTGATTTTAGCAGTAAGGCTAACTCCTATTTAGTTGAGGGGGAGGACGATTTTTGGTAGGTAAATAATACATTACAAAAACTTTTTGTCCATGTTAGGATGAAAAGGAGGAAAGGATTCCATGTTAGGAGGAAAGAATCTAACAGAAGTAACTCACTGATAGATTGGAAACTAGAACACTAATTCCAGAAATTAGAATGAGAAATTAGAACAGCATCTTTCTTCAGAGTAAGTTTTTAGAGTGGATTAAATAATTTGCACGCATTTTGATGACATCTTGGACATGCAGTATTTCTGACACCTCTCTTTGGACTTCAGCTTTCACAATGCTGCAGGCAGACAGCTATAACTGACATGAGGGTCTGGGCTTCCCACAGATAATTAGCACCTTCTTCTGCAGCTCAATAGGCAGCTACCAAATGCATGGGACTTTTTGGAGTAAGACACATCACTTCATATCTTAAACCATCTCCTTCCATTCAACTCATTCTATAGCCTCACATACACAATGCCTCCTTTCATTTCAGTCACCAGGAAAAGACACGCTCAGGACAAGTTCCAAGCACTGTTTTATACAACGGAATCACTGCCAAAAAAAGAAGACTAACAGGAAAGAAAATAATTTAAAGTTACACAGAAAAATAAAATATTGATCACTTTTCTAATTCTTTCTCAACAAGAAAACTCGGAATTATAAATACCAAAATAAAGAAAGGAGTACCAACTAGCAGTAAAAGAAACCTCGAACCCCATAATTACAACATGGATTTAGCCACTGACATCTGGAGCACACTGTGAATCTGATGATTGCCTGGGAAACCATTGGCAGTGTGTCGGTGTCTGTAATATGAAACATAAAATCAACAGCATATTGTGTCAAAGTATTCACTTTCTGGGTACAGTGGAAATGCAGGTAATTATGGCTGACACTTGAAAAAAGAATGTGTTTAGTGAGTGACTCTGGGTGCAGCATCTCTGGCCCTTCCCTTCTATTTAGGCTATTCAAAGGTTTAACCAAATCATCCAAACTTCTGAGGTTATACTAACCATTACAAGAGGAGTTTTCAGCTCCCCAGCCAATAGCTTTCTTTTCCCCAAGGGATAGACGGGTCAAATAGCACCTGCCTCAAAGGTGATTCCTTTACTGTCTCTAATAATCAGCTAGAGCAGTTAAAATCAGAATGAAATTACTTAAAATTTAATAGTGAGGTAAAAAATTGCAGTAGTAATTTTGTCTTTAATCCAAATATTCTTTATAAAAATATTTAACAGTAATAAAGGTTTAACGATCATGAAAGAGGATGTGTGCAACTTTTGGCTGGGTAGAGTTAACTCTGTTCACAGTGGCTGGTGTGGGGCTACTCTCTAGATTTGTGCTGAACACAGAGATGATAATAGAGATGTTTTTGTTGTTGCTGAGCAGTGCTTATGCAAAGCCAAGGCCTTTTCTGCTTTTTGTTCTGCCACACTGGCAAGGAAGTTTGGGGTAGCTGGGAGGACATGCAGCCAGGACAGGTGACCCAAACTGACAAAGGGATATTCCAGACCATATGACTTCATGCTCAGTATATAAAGTGGGGGGAAGAAGGAGGATGGAGGGGACATTGAGGGTGATGGTGTTTATATTCCCAAGTAACTGCTATGCATGGTGGGGCTCTGCTTTTCTGGGGATGGCTGAACATCTGCCTGCCCATGGGAAGCAGTGAATTAATTCCTTGTTTTGCTTTGCTTGTGTGCATGGCTTTTGCTTTCCCTATTATCTCAAACCACTTGTTTTCCGGCTTTTACCTTTCTAGCTCTCTCCCCAGTCTGGCTGGTGAGGGAGTGAGCAAGCAGCTGCATGATGCTTGGCTGGGGTTAAACCATGACAATGTGGTGAGTTTATATTTACTCCCCTTAAAAAGTACCTCTCAGTGATATCAGAACTGCCTGAGGTTTTTAAACAGAGCTATTACAGAGCCACCCTCATGCAAATTTGCTAGATTTGTCTGACTCAGCTCTGGCTGGAGCTGTTCATGTATTCCCGGCAGCCTTTCAGTAATAGAAATATAGTAATGACTATAAAACATATTCTTGTTTAATTCTTGACAGGTTGAAAATTCACAGCTAGGTGTAGTGTGAGGCAGCAGATCTAACCAGGAATTAGGCTGTGGTAGCCTTGCACAGTGCATTTGTCTCCATTACTTTTATTTTTAGCTTGGTTTTATAACTATTACTTGTGAATACAAAACCACCTTGCTTTAGATCCCTGCCTTAATCATATTTTCTAGTAGTTTTCAAACTCAGCAACTTCAGTCCTGGATAGTTTATTCAGATTTCCTGAAAACAGGAGGGAGCTGAAGTATGCAAACTATGCTGATGCCTCCTGAGAGGGACCAATCTGATTTTTATTTATGCCTCAACATATGTTATACATGAGTTGAAGGATTCCTGGCAGCCCCGTCCTGGGGGACTTCACCTGACAGCCGATCAGGAGAGAAGCTTCCATGATTGGGCTGCAAGCAACTCCCCACTGGCCAGTCGGGCAGATGCCTGGATGTCTGGGAAAAATGCCCAGGGAAAAATGCCTGGGAAATGGAGCTGTGGGAGGAACCTTAGAACATAATAACATACCCTTCTTTATCAATAAACAGTTCTCAGATATAATTTTGTTGCATTTGCTCTTCATTTTAGTCCGAGAAATCTATCAAAGAGAATCCTCCTGATTCCCCCTTTTACAGCGGGACAGGACACCTCCATCAATACAATCCTGAGAGCACATCCTTGTACATCGAGTCCACTCAAGAGACTGACATTAAAACTCAGGAAAACAGATCTAGTTAACTTTGCTATTTATCTTTGTTTTAAATGCACTTACTTCTTCTCTTTCCAACTTTCCCAAACCAAAGTGCATTCATTTAATTGGCTCTCCACAGTTCAAACCACAGAAAAGAAACACAAGCTTCAGCATCTGGAGTACAAAAGATAAAAACAGTGTTTGCCACAGCTGAATTCAACCTTAATTTTGTCCTTAGACAATAAGAGAGATAGGTATCAACAAAACAGTTCTTCTTTCACAAACCTGCCATATATTTGGCCTCTGCCTTCCCCTTTCCTCTCTGTAATCATTCACTCCTGGCGAACAGGGGTTCATTCTCCCTCACTATCTCTCCCTCTGGAAGCATGATGGTAAACTGGTTAAAAACCTGGGACAGTATTTTTAAGATAGCTGAAGTCCTCTAGGTGAACCCTGCATTAGTGAAAGTTTTCCCCCATCTCTTTTTCTTCATATTCCAAGCAGAAGTTGCCATTAAGCAACAGGTTCTGAAGGAAGTCTTCACAACCTGTGCTTGTGTGTTGTGTGGACCGAGGGCAACATCAAATTACAGGCACTCTTGAAGAAATAAGCTTTTCTGTCTCTCATTCATTTCATTTAGACAAGATTCTCTCCATCAGTGATGAACATGCAGCCTCCAATGTTTCACTGCTCCTTTTCTAGTGTCAGAGGAATCAAGAACGGGTCAAACTCACAGGCAGATACAAAATGTAGGGATGCACCAAAACCAGCAGATGGAGACTAACTTGTTTAGGCTTAAGCAATGGCCATGGTAGCCCAAGGAGTGGGATTAGAGGGAGCTCTGGGTATATTCACAACTCTTCAGACTGCAGAGTCGAAGCTTGGAAATGTCACACTATATATGACAAAGTCAGGTTGCCAGATGACACAATGTATTTTATGGAGGTAGCTTGCTTACAAGTTAAAAATAAGCGGGAATATCAATCTAGACAGAGTAGTGAAGCAGGCACGTGATGCTGAATAGCTCTGTGCTTGCAATCCATTCAGAGTCACCTCCTCTGACTTCCAGCTGTTTTAAATGGCTCCAAGTTTGAAAAAAATTAGTTAGACTCTGGTGTGTTGCATTTAATCCAGGAAGATGTCTCTCTGGTGCAGATAGCTTTTAACACATGTAAAAAAAGAACATTTGGTATAACCAAAAGTGGAGTCTATTTCAAGAGCAATTACTATCACCAAAATTTCTGTTTCTGCAAACATTGCCAAAATTTATTTTCTGGTTGTGGTCTGATAGATTCCAGACTTTCTCTTTTCAGCATTTCCATTTTCACCAGAGAAATCTTCAAGTTAAACAGTTATTTACTTTTCAAGTTACAAATTTATTTAGGCTAACTACAGATTACAAATAAGTTATTTGTAGGCCTAAGAAAAAATATTTGCATCTGTTCTTGGTGGTGAGTTTGGTGTGGTTTTGCTTTCCTTTGGGTTCTTTGCATGGGCATCCTTACTATTGGCTTTTCTTGACGTATATAAAAGTATTATCTTATATATAGATGGTTTGTATAGGATTGTGTTATAGCTTTACTCTTCTATTTTGGTTACAATAAATAAAATAATACACAGTCACCCTGAAAAACAAAGATAAAGAGGAGTGTAAAAGGATACACAGGGAAAAAAAGAGGCATTGATAGTTAATTAGGGAGAGTGAAAAGGATGGAGTAAGAGTGAAAGATGATCAAGCCACAAACTGTTCATGAGTAACTGCTATGAAAATTTGTAAACACGTACATGCTGGAATACAATTAAAATGAGAGGTTACCTTATTAGTCCTAAAATGAGGAGGAGACAGCTTTCGATGTTTAAAAAAAAACAGAAGTAAAAATTTCAAGCTTCTTCCGGAAACTTTAAAATATTTCCCAGAAACGTGGCCCTGCCTTGGGGGTGCCAATGCAGTGGGAGGATTGCAGTGTCCTTCCATGGTGGCAAGTGCCCATGGAAGCCAGGGACAGCCCTTCTGCTGCATTTCTCCCCTGCAACAGCAGGTAACAGATGGCACAGTAACCCTGCAAAAACCATGTGCTCTCTTCTTAACATGCATGTTAGACAGAGTTGCTAATAATTAGTAACTAATTAGAAGGTTTAATTAATATTTTATAGAACTAAATATAATCAACTGATTAATAAGTACTAAAAATTTTTATTCCCCCCAGAATTAGGTCAGTGCATTGGCACCTGGCAGATGTTCACACAAAATTCGATGCCATTCTGAGCAACAGAAAACACTGCCACAGCTTCAGTCAGCAGGAGGGTGCTGGCTGTGCAAACAGGACACTCATAACAAGGAGTACTGGAGCATGCTGCAGCAGTGTCCAGAGAAATGGTTACACAAAGCTTCAGTTTGGAGGATCAAGAACAAATTCACACATTTCACTTTTTACAGACTTCATAATAAAAATCACTAAGCACAGGTGTGGAGTCATGCAGAAACACAGAAAAGGCTTTTGGCTATCTGTGTCAGGATGATCTGTGCTAATTTCATTTACACATTTCAGTCTTCAGAGATGTAAGGAGGAAGATGAAACATTTAATCCCAAGGCCATCTATTTCAGTTAGTAGTTCTTTCCAATGTGAAAATTTGCCTTGCTATTTAATCCGTTCATTTCCCATGGAAATATTTTATACCCTTCTTCTTTTTAATGTGTTTTAATCCTTCACATATGCAAAATAACCACGTTGCTGTTTTTGCCTTTACTCAAGTGAGGCAAACATTACCATATACTTCTTACTTTGCAAGTAAGAAGGTACACAACTGAACCTAAATCCTGTGATAGTCCTAAGTGCCCAAGACTATCTGCCACATTTTAGCAAAATTATTTATACTCATTTTCTAGTGGGTCCCTACTCAACACTTTTTCAAGGAAGCAAAAAGAAAAATTTGTAATACTTCACTATGAAAGAGGACTGAGAAGCACCTGCCCTTACAGACAGACATTTAAACACGGGAAAAGCACGTGCATGTGAAAAATTCTTCATTTCTCCCCTTAGAAACAATTAGCAGTGTTTTTTTCCCCACAAGTATTCAGGATTAACACAACTGAATTCACAGCAATACTTCCCGCTTCTCAATTGGAAGACAAGCCTATAGCTTTCAGTGCTGCTAGGTAAGAAATGAGGAGACAAAGAAACATTTAGATCCTTTAATTCACATTGAATAAGAGTAACTCAGGTTTGTATTCTCAGTTATGGAAAGTGAAATTTTAAGAGATCATAATTACAAGTGTGAAGACTGGGACAGCTTATTAACAGAATTAAGTTTTTTATATAATCACAATTTTTTTTCTCCATTCTAAGGTGCTGTGCTCAGACACCTTTCCTATACTTGTATTTACACCCTCACAATTTGGCAAGATGTCTAAAATGCTAATAGAGTTCATTCTTCAGTGATATACAAAGCAAAACACAAACTAAACACAGTTATAGTTTTCACACATGAGTGAAGAAAAAGAAGAATGTGTCAAGCTAAATTATTTTGATGTAAACATATTTTCTTCTCCACCAAGTAAGTTTGCTGACCTACAGTTCCATCCTGATCCTATAAGAACACCAAGTTATTTCTAACAAAACCACTTCTTTTACTCTTAAAAAAAAACAACAAACCACCTCTAATTCACTAAGTAGAAATAATTTTGCCAAATCTGATCCAGCTAAAAGCTGGTCTTCCAAGCTGAAACTGTCTGAGCTCCCTCTGTAGTCAGCCAACAGTAGTAGCCAATTATAAAATGGGTTGAATACATTATCTTCTGGAATACTTAAGTAGGAAGCCTAGATGCATAACTTCTGGATAAACATCAATTTAAGCTGATACATACATATTACAGAAATTTATACAGCTTGTGGTAAGTTTTCTTTTCTTGGGTTTTCGTCTTTTGCTCAATCTCCCTATCTCTTCTTCACCCCATCTTTAATTTCCTCAGCTATTTTTGTTTCTCTTCTCTGACACTTTTCTCTGAAGCTCTTGCCTTCATATCCAACTTTTGATCCTTTCTGTTCTGCTCTCTGCCTTCCTCTTTGAATCTCCACATACAGACATGCCTCCTGCTTCTGAGTCCCCACTACTCTACCCTCCCTCTCTCTTCATTACTCTCTCCCAGTCACTGAAGGTTTAAAGTTAAGAGAGTAATCAAGAAATGTTGTTCCTACAGGGGTAGGAAGAAAACAGAGGGAACAGTAATACCTGCTAAAGATCAGTTTCTCCTTCTGTTAAGAGTTGAAAAGAGAATAAGCTGTGCCTGCTTGCACAGCTACTAATCAGTAATTTAATCAGTAAAATATCTTGCTTGACAAACGGGTGATTCTTAACCAAATCTAATTAAGTTATAATTTTAAAACGTGTGTGGCTTTGGATATGTTAAGCTTGTTCTCTAGTGCCTGATGACAAAAGACATCAGTGAACATAAAACATCTGCTTCTCTGGCATCTTTAGATATATAAAAGTTGTTTATATAAATTTAGCATGGCTGGGTGGACCAGCAACCAAAATTGTGCCTTTCAGGAGGGCACCAGATTACACCAGATCTGCTTGCAGCCTCTTCAGGAAGTCAGAAATAAAATACCCGTCCTGTAGTAAATCATAGAGTACAGTTACAACAACTGAAAAGGAAGGAAATTATTAAAACGGTCTTTTCCAATAAATTCAAGTCTGATGGAACAGGATGTAATTTTAAAGAAAGAAAAAGTTATAATGAAAATTAGTTAGAAACATAACAACTTATTTATTCCTCCTGGTTTATAAACCTGCTTTTTAACCCACATCATGGGGTTTGCACTCCTTCTCTCTCTTAATACAGGAACAGGCAACCTTTTCATAAATTATCACAGCTTCAGTGAAACTTTTCTCAGTATTCCAAATCAGTTTCACAGGGATATCTTTTAACTTTCCATAATTTGTCCATCACGACCAGATATGGATTGTTATGGACTCATTTGTCCACAATAACAATGCATGCATTGCAAGGGACAGGAGAAAGGCTGAGCTGTGGGAAGAAGGCACCAATGGAACTAGTTCTCCTTTGTTCTTCCCTGAACAAACTGTCATGGCCATGTATTGGAGGTAATTAAAAGTCCAGAAGACTTTCATATTTGTTTTTATGGTTATTTCCCTTCACCTACCATTTCCATAGGGTTTGGTTAGAGCAGACTTCATCCCCCAAATGCTGGGAAAATGGTACAGTCTTCAGTGGCCCTATATAACCATAATTCTGCTGTTCGCTTTTCTTCTTTTGATACTTTGTCTTAATTATGATGTCTTAATCATGAGCCGAAATGTTGGAAAACATATTCTTCTTAGGATTTACTTGCTTTCATCCACTTGTAAGGAGCAGGTCTTTCTCAGAATTAATTTGCTGTCTTCACCTGGTGCTTTCTAGGGCCAGGTGCCTCTAGATGGATGGTTGTGGAATTGGTTCTTAACCCACCAACTCCCTGCCACATCCATCTGGAATCTAAGGGAGAAATGGGAGCAAATACATTAAAAATATTATTTCTGCATCATGTAGAAACAGGCCACAGCATATATAAAAGTGTCCCAGATGCAAGTGTGCATGGCAATTCTAAAAAGCTCCATGTGGCCATATGTGGTTGTGAGGCTTCCAACTTTGGCCCTAGTGCTGGACCCATGCTGGTCAAAATTGCTGGCTGCTGCAAATACCACACCCCTCTGGTTTCACAAGGAAAACAGCTTTCTCAAACCACATCCCCTTCACAGCAACTTTCCATAACAACAATGCATGTTGCAAATAGATACCACAATTATTGGAGGATATCCAGATCAGTAACAGTGGTAACAATCAGAAGGGAGAGGACAAATTACAGGGAGATCTTTCCCAATGAAAAGTCTGGGGTTGTTGTTTTGGGTCTAGCAACTCAAATAGAGATGTGTAGCTCTGGGGAAGAGCCAAGATTTCCTGCCCTTGATCTTTGTACTTGTCTTTGCACTTGTCACTCCTCTTTAGCAGAGGCTAATTTTTTTTTGATTGTCATCTTCTTGAAAATTATTTTTGCACATCTATCCTTTCAGATGGTCACAACACTAGGAGAATGTATGCTACATGCACTGAGGTAGGAAAAGTCAGAGGAGAGAAGCCAGAGCATTTCTTTGCTGACTTTGATTATTCAGGTCCCCAGGACAGTGTTTCAAGAATATACAATAATTACAGTAAATACTAAACTGCTGCAACAAATTTTGTCTTCCGTCTGCCTAAAAGCAAGACATGATCCTACCTTTTACAGTTTTTGCAATTGACAGCACCCTATAATCTTGAAAGCCTGGACTCTGCTCCTGATGAGTACTGCAAGTAAAGCAGTTAGCCTCATGTTGTTTGCACAGAGTGAAAATATGTTCCCATGAACTTACTTTTGAGTGCACTCTGCCAATTACATTTGCAACCTATGATTTCGGCTATGTCCTGAGAGCTTTATGTATCTGAAACTGTAATCATCAGCTCTTTCCTCCTCTTGCACATTATTCTGGTGTCTCAGATGTCATCCACTTGGCTCAGAAGAGGCCTCTCTCTCTACAGCAAAGTTTCTGGTTTTCCCACACTCTGCATGGTATTCAACTGTGAGAACTAGGTTCACATGTATTCCACAGTTCAAGGTGCTGTGTCCCAGTTCAACATCTATATGTGTGATTAAAAGGAAAAACAAAACATGTTATAATCTCATATGTTGCTCTGAACCTTGTCCTAAAGTAATTTGTTTCTCTTGTGTAGGTCTCTGCACATCTTTCCAGTTGATATAAAGAGATCAGTCAATGAAAATCACAATAAGTGTGCCTCAAAATATAGTCCAGCAGCCTATAAGATGGTATTATAATCAATACCTGGAGGTGTTTTTCCAGTCACTGTAATATCATTGCCAGGAAGCAGTTACACTGGGTGCAATTTTTTTCTCTCAATACCCCCCAGTCTCTGAGTGCCTTTGAGGAATGTACATCCAAAGGGAGAAAGCTCTCTCTTGGACAAAAAAAGTCCTGTACAAATTTCTTACCCATGTAAGCAAAAACTGTATCCCAGAGTCATTCCGGTAATGACATGGACAGTACCAGATCTATTTGATCTTGCCACTGCTAAGAGTGGATACTGCAAAAACTGTGAAGGAAGCACTCAGTGAGTCCAGCCCTCTTCAGCTGTAAAGCAGCCTTTTAGCAAGACTTTTTGGGAACATACATGCTGACATCCTAGCTCCCTAAGCTATATACCTGAAGTTTGAAAATTATTTGAAAAGTTTCTCCTAAAGAGTAGGCTGCAAGACAAGCAAGATGAACTGAAGAAGTAGTAACTGTTGTGGCAACTAGTATTTTAATCTGCAGATCACACACAGAAATAAAGTTTTTCTGTTTGGACCAGAAGATGGATAGATGGATTTCAATATTATTGCTATTATCAAACATAGCAGCAAGAACCCTTATCATGTAAAATATACTTAGGTTTCTAAACCATTATGTCTTAACACCAAAACACAGAGAAAGAGTCAGAGTAGCATTTTCCTGTTGTTTCATTTAAGAATAAGATACGAAGTCCAACATCCTGATGCTGGATGTTGATGCTGAAGTTTTTGATTTCTAAGTCTGATATTCTAGTGTATGGATATCATACAACATGCTATTTGGAATAGAATAGAATAGAATAGAATAGAATAGAATAGAATAGAATAGAAGCTAAAACTAGGTCTCATGTAGGGAAACATGAGCTCAATGTAAAGGTCTTCCTTCAGCACTGAGTGATACATCCTTTTTGTCACTATCAAAAGCTACAATCACTACTGCTGCTTTAGTCAGACAGTCTCTGCCTTTTTTCATGCAAAGAACAGAGAAAGCACAAAAAAAGACCATAATAAGAGGCAAAATCAGATCCCTGTAAAAAGTCTATTACTCTTAAATTGTCCTTTTCTGAAGACTGTAAACATTTCTGCAGCTTGTACACTCTATTAGCTCAATATATAGTCTACAAGAAAGAGCATACATGAAAAATATCTTACACAGAGCATACAAAAGTAATGTGGAAGGCAAAAATGCAGATTTTTTTAAAGTATTAGAATTACTTACATATTGAAATTTTTTTGCATATTGATTTTTTATGCTTTCTTTTTACAATGTAGCTTGCATGAAATTATCTCCCTTCAAATAAGAATCACAGAATCACAGAATGAACTAGGAAAAGACCTTTAAGATGATCTAGTCCAACCCATGCCCTAACACCTCCTCAACAACTAAACCATGGCACTAAGTGCCACTTCCAGTCTTTTTTTAAACACCTCCAGCCCATAGCACTGCAGGGAGTTGTTGTGGCCAAAGCGCAGGGCTTGGCACTTGGACTTGTTAAACTTCACCTTGTTGGACTTGGCCCATTTATCCAGCCTGTCCAGGTCCCTCTGCAGAGTCCTCCTCCAACAGATCAACACATGTTCCCAGCTTGGTCTTATCTGCAAATTTACTGATGGTGGACTCAATGCCCTTGTCCAGATCATCAATGAAGATATTAAACAGAACTGGCCCCATACACAGATCCCTGGGGGCTCCCACTGGCTACCAGCTGGATGCAGCACCATTCACCACCACTGTGTGGGCACAGCCATCCAGCCAGTTCTTAACCCAGCAAAGAGTGCTCCTGTCCAAGACATGGGCTGCCAGATTTTAGTATTAATATTTGAATCAACTGAGATTTAACTGTAAATTCCTTTGCATTTCAGAATCCAACTATTCCCTTAGCTAAAAAGATAGTATAAGGGGTGGAATGGGGTAAGAAACCACCGTGTACTATAATTTCTACATTTTACTTTATATACTGAGGACAGTAAGGAGAAAATGATCGACAGCTCAATACTTGTAAGGTTTTTTAAAATCTGCAAGTACTTTCAGAAGAATGCTTTCAATGCAGTGTGATTTTCACAGAGTTTAAAGGCACAATTAGGAAGGTAATTAGGAGTGTAGGTCTTCCAAGTGACACCAGTAATATTTTTCAGCTTTCCATTTTTAGGATTTCTTGGCAAGGTTTCCTCTCTAATCCTGGCTCCCAATTTTTGTATAATGGCCCAAACTGCCAACAAGATTTTAGAGGAAGAATGCCTTGTTGCAATGTTTTTTCTGGCTTACTTCAGGAAGAGATGTGATCTCTCCACACACCATTAGCCAAAAATGTAGGTTCAGAGAATTTTCAAGAATCCATTAGCCAGCAGTCCATTCATCTGTGTCAAATCCCTGTGAACTAATGCATATTCAAGTATGTATCCCAGCTTCATACCACAAACTCCCAAGTTAAATCCTTCTTCTCAGTAAGCATGGACTGAAAATGCACTTTTCATATTTGTCCTGTCAGTGTTTGACAGGTATAAGCCACGTTTCAATTTGCAGTCAGATCTGACACACAAAAGTGTTGAAGACAATAATTCAAATAATTAGATCTTCAGCTTTAGAAAGTTATGGTGCAAACGATCAAAACACTGAAGATAGGACTGAAACACAACTACAGTATTAGCAAGGATTCTTGTTATTTGTTTATTTTGTGCTTTTAATTTTTGCAACAAAGTGTAATACATAAAATTCTACAGTATGTAGAAGCAACACAGGATATGGATATTTATAAGAAAACCATTAAATTCACAGTATGGATAACAGCTACCACTTTCAAGTGCACAAATCTGTAGCAAGGTTCATCATTCTCATCCTTTTTTTCTCATTCTCACCATGTTTCAGCAAAAAGTTAAGATTAAAATTTTAAATCTTGTAAGAAAAGCCATTGCAGCTAACTTTCTGAGCTGGAATTAGAAAAGAGTTTAAAACAATTTAAACTGAAAGTTTTCTGATGAGTTTCACACAATTAATTTTTCCATCTAATGCCTTCCAACATTGCTGAAACCTGTCCAGGTTTGCTAACTTTTTGAATAATGTTCCAATATCATAACACTGACAATTTCAATATGGCTGCAAAACCCAAGAGGCAGCAAGCATTGCCAGAATATCAGTCAGAGCTGCCTAAGGCTCAGCTTCCACACTTATACAAAAGCCTCTGCCCTTCAAGACGGGGGCCATGCACAATGAAACCGAGCACCTGATTCTGTCAGTTAGTTCTACCTTTAAACGAATATTTAGCATCAGCGTCTTTTCATGATGGATTGAAAGGGAGCAGTAACACAAGTAAGGCAAATATCTTTCTGCTTTCAGTATTCTTCCATTTCTCTTTTTATGGATGTTCAGAACATTCATTGATCCCAGCTGGTACATTAAAACCATACTCCTTTTTCTGTGTGATACATTAAAACTGTGCTTCTTTTTCTGTGGGGAAAACCATAAAGTGTCATGGTTTAGTGACCCCATCACTGTTGGAGGGTTCTGTCAGTGTTGCTTTTGTCTAGACTCTTACATTTTAAGTCCTGTTAGATGTGTAAATGCATTCCTAAATAGGAATTCTTTGCAATTGAGGGCTGAGGAAAGAAAAGCCATTCCCGTACTGGTCTAACATGATTCCACAGTGAGGAACACTACAACTTTTGCCTTCAGATCACTGGCTTTAAAATGCCATAACCAAGGAACCCTAAAGTCCTGCAAGGTTGGTTCAGTTTGAGCCAAAACATTCTTGTCTTTTCCCAGGTGGGGAAATATACTTCATGCAACTAAAGCTATCCAAAGTCATTGGGAAATAAGTTAGGACAGACTCAGTGAAAAATTACAGGTCAAATGTCACATAAACAGTTAAGAGAATGTACACTTTTGTGTCAAAGTAACTCCAAACCTCAGCTCCCTTCTACACAAGAAAGCTACAACCTGGAAACCTCAGGGCAACAGATTATCCACCAAACTTCCCTCTGCATGACTTCAGCGCCCCTCAAGTTAGTACTGCTGCTGGCGTCAAGGCACTAAAAGAGCTGAGTGAAGAATATACTCTAAAACATTTTTACATTAATGACTTCTTCTTACAGTGCCCATCAAAAACACCCATGCACAAAGTAGCACTTTCCCCTGCTCAAGCACAAAGGCAAGAAAAAGCTGCTTCAAATACCTTAAAGACAGTATAAAAATACACCCCTTCATCTAACTGCCCCCCAAAATTACAGCTGTATGAAATACATGTCAAAATCCCCAGGTTGAACTCACTCACCTTCTGTATGATCTTTTTCTCTCATACATTTATACTGGCAATTACCCCCATGGTATCTAAGTTCTGGTGCCACTGTGTATATGCTTAAATTGATGCCCTTGGAGCACTGCATTAAGATCACAACATGATCAGCTTGTCGTTGAAATGCCTTACTGAATACGTGCATGCACTGAAAACCCATGAACTGATACTGCAATAAATCTACAAGGAACCTTCTTAAGTTTTATGGGGAGCCTTTAAGGACAAAAACTCAAATGGTTTTAATTTTCCTCTAAGTGATAGCCACAGTTAATACCAGATTTGGCAGGGAGCAGGCATTATATGCCCGTTGGGCTTACGCAGACATGAAAAAGTTTATGTTTGACATTTGCTTTAAAAACATAATGAAAACCCTTTGCTCTTTCCAGGCCAAAACTTGCATTAACTTCTGAGAGCCTATTACTTTAAAAAAGTATTTGTTGGCTCTGAGTGCTTGGAGAATGGACAAAAAAAAGCATTCGGAGCAAGCTCTTCATTAGTGTTGACAGAGAACTGAGAGCAACAGAAACAAGATGTTGAACAGCATATTCTCTTTGCCCCCCTTTCAATTGTTTTTTATAAATAAGTGGCTTATGACATCAAGCTCTGATTCATCACTGGCAGCTTTTCATTAACAGAAAGGAAACAATATGTAATATTTCCACATATTGCCATGGTTCATTCCACTTGTTTTGTTCCTGAATGTCACATACAACTATCTGCCTGGTGGAACAGTCAAACCACATGACAAATATTGGTAACAGTCAAGATCCATAAGCAGCAGTCCATTTTCCATCATCAATTGTATTCCGTGTTCCTGCCAGACTAGAGGAATAAAGGAATAGAGGGCTAATGCCTCTACAGTGCTAGACACATTTGAGGTAGGTTAGAGCTGAGAAGGTTTGTGAATGACAATCTTCTCAAGACAGAACATATCGAAGAGCCAAAGCCAACTAGCTGTGAGAACTGGAATTATCACTTTCATACATTGCTGTTAATTGTCCCACAATCACCCTTCATCCCAAAATCCATACGGGAACCAAAAAGATACATCTTGCTCTATATGTGACAACTCCTGAAAAAATCACTGGCTTCACTTAATGTGTAAGGCAGCATATCTAATGGCATAATTGAACTCTTAAGTATCATGACCTGTCCTAGGGTAACTTTATGATGCTTGTATCCCAATCATCTGTTCTGTTTATGCTGGATATTAGTTCTGCACCTTTAAGACTGGTTCCGAGAGCGAAGGGGGAGCAAGAAGAGCGGAGTTTATTTGCAGAGACTGCATTCATTGCTCCGCATCCTTCTCACAGACTGTGCTGTCTGCAATGGACAGTGGGAGAGAGCTCTCCTTTGCTTTTAGTTAGTTTTTTTAGCTAGCTGAGGCAAAGAAGTTCCCTGGATTGTGGCTTTTCGTTTTCTTGGAGCTGATCAGCCCTGCTCTGGACTGAAAACCCAGAAAAACACTGGGAGCTCACGTCTTGTCCCACCGGGGCTGGGACACGGCATTTTCCAGTGCAGGAGGGACTGAGAGAGACTGAGCTTGCCGAGCTGCACCCCACGTCATGGACTTTCTGAATTTGCCATCTCTTCAGAACAGCAAGAGGTTTTATTGTTTAATATTTTTTTTTATGCTTGTGAATACTTTACTTGTTAAATGTACAGTTTTTTCCACTTTTCTCCAAGGAAATCTTTTCCCAAACCAGTTGGGAGAGGGGCTGCTTGAATCTGCTTTCTAGAGAGACCCCTTTGGAAATTTCCTCCCAAATTTTCCCTAAACCAGGACATGGCCTAAGGAAAGGAGCAGCTCTGTGGTATGCCCTAGATCCACCATCATCGTGATTTAATGCTTAGGGCTGTGTTATTAAAAATTCATACACAGCCAGTTTAATCATGTGCTAAAATACATTCTGGGGTTCCCAAGTAACATTAGATGTGAATAGCAACCAGTGTGAATACATTCATACGTGTACTCTCACATATAGATTATGTGCTGCATTTTGTGAAAGCCTATGCATCAATTTTTTTCAAAACAGCTTTGGTGACTTTGAAAGGTATCTAGGACATAAGTACCTATCTTAAAGGCCACAGGGTTGAAAAGTGGTTTAGAAAACAGAAAGTTATCTCAATATTAATTTTATATAAACACCTCTCCTTATATTACCAGCTGGCTGAAGTTGGAATCTAGAAAAGTGGGGTCAAATAAGTGTTAACCCCTCCTCAGAAAGGGGACCCATGACCAGCTGCATGAGGGTCAATGGGAAAATCTGCAGACAAATACAGCAGCATGAAAAATACATGGATTAACAGCAACATTCTCAGGGAGCAAGTCATGCTCAAAGCTGGTCATCACACAGTGTTTGGCAATGAACTCTGCTTTCAAAAGCCAGTTCAGACATACCAGACAACCACATCCTCATCATCATGATTTAAGGTGGTCATCCTTGTCATAGCAAACTCCTGAGGTCTGAAGGAGTCCTTACAAGAAAATGCACTTGTTGGCTAAGAATAAGTAGAAATCTCAAAGACTTTGAGATAAACTTCACTTTAACCTATTACCATAAAGATTTCTTTGCTTAGTTTTATGTATATGCTGGGAAGTGAAACAGGATAGGCATGAATTGCCTATTCACTTCAGTTAGCTAAATTTAATTAGCTCTGGCATTATCTGATTTTTTCTCCCTGGATTTTAAACAGCTCTGATAAGCCATAGTGTCAGTTACTCACTAAAACATTTCATATTTACATTATTCTGGATACCTGAAGAATGAATGATCCACAAGGAATAGGTATTTTGCTTTAATTGCAAAGTATTCTTAAGAATAAAAAACAATTTTTAAAAAGCCAGGAATCCTTTAGTGCAGAAAGCAGTATTAACTGATAGTTAAAGCACAGATAAGGTGAACTCATAAGGTCTGTTACAGGCAGTGTTAGCAAAATCATGTGATCTATGTACATGCATTAGGGGAAAAAGAAGGGCAGTGGACAAGAAGTTGGTTTTGTGAACCTATCTGAGAGGGCACGACAAAGCAAAAGGAAATATCAAGTAGGTATTTCTTTGGAGGAAGAGAGATCATAATGATAAGTGCTGCTATATTTGGGTAGAAAGGAGACATTTATCCTGAACAGTACCATATATAAGTCACTAGGGGATAAAACACTCCTAGATTTAATTCATCTTAAGTTATCTTTAAAATTAATTTTCAGTTTCTAGAGATGTCAAGATCACATGAGCCTGTTTTTTATTACATAGGAACAGGCTTAAGAAATGGTTTAATATTCAAGTGTTTTATTGAATTAAGAACCCAATGCTGCTGGATCTAAGTAAGCATCCAGCCATGGCAGGTTCATTATTACCTTTTACGTAAGTAGAGCTGAGTAAAGGAGCAAGGGAAGTGCTGTGAACATCTTATTTTTTGATGAAAGAAGCCAGGACTGCTCAGGCACCAGTGTTACTCAATCACCAGGAACTCTCTCTGCATTTGAAGGGTCAAGGGATTTGCATTAATCTAAAGGTCAGGAGGAAGGACCAGCTAAAATAAAGGAGAAATAGGGAAAGGACTCTAATCCCACATATTATAGAACTTCACATGTTTTTAAAAATAATTATGACATTGGTTTGGATGATTAAACACTATGTATCAGTGATCGATCTATCTGCATTCTGAGCCATTGATTCAAAGAAACAGCTTTATAAAATGGTGGGGTGACCAAAACTAACCTCATTGCTTTTAAGCAGATAGATTTGAAGCAGTTTGTACATACTTATATTCTTAGATTCAACACATCCATTTCTCCCTCACTATCTATCAGTTTTCTGGATAACCAAAAACCATCAAAGTTTCAGGAAACACCCATATTTAGACTTAAAAAAAATAGAGAGAACCAACAATGAATCACTTTTTAGAATAATACAATTTATTGTACAGAAGTAAAGTCTGTGGAAAGAAAAGATTCTGGAATGATAAAGCAACAGCAATGCTCAAAGTAAACCACAAACTCTAAAACAAAAAAGTATTGTTTTCTATTGTAAGTTTCATAGGAAAATTGTTCTTCTTACCAAATGTCTCTTGTGAGCAGTAACCCAGCCATTTGGGGAACTTTCTTTTTCCTACTTGTACTAGTTTGAAAAACCGGTGGGAGAGCCCAAGTGAGAAATACAATTTAAAAGGAAAATTAAAATAAATGCAATAATACAGAAACACTGACAGAGTGAGAATACAGCCTGACAGCCTGTTGGGCAGGGTGTTGGTAGCAGTCAGATTAAATGGTGGCTGCAGTCCTTTGGAGTGATAGATGTGGTTCTGTTGAAGCAGTCATGCTGTAGAAGGGTTTGATCTGATTCTGAAGGTCCAGTGGTGGTTATGGAGCTCTTGTCCTCTGGGAATTCAGTGGATAAGGCTGCTTGTGGTGTCTCCAACCTCAGATTATATCCAGTAGGAATGCTTGGTTCCTCCCACAACAGGATTATGTAATTTTATCAGTCATGCAGTGGGACCCAATGGGATGATGTCACTTTATCAGTCATACAGTGGGACTCAATGGCCCATTAACAGAAGATATCTCCCTGGAGGAAGGATGGGTTGTGGAAAAGATAAAGAGCACTGCCCCCCACTTCCTGCCTCAGTTTTAACAGCAGGTCCATTAACGGAGGATATCCCCCCAGAGTTATGTGGGATGGGTCATGGAAGAGATAAAGATCACTGCCCCACCTGGTTCCAACAGATGGTGATAGAATATATACTTTTGGTTACATCTTATGTTGTAACCTAAGACACTACTGTTCATTTAATAGTCTTCTGGGAGGTGTTTTAAATCCTTCTTCACTTATCAGTTCCTCAAAGATTTTTTTTTTCAAGTTTTGAGGCTGCATTTATTTTCTTAAAATAAAATGTTTCCCTCTTGCTGAAAACCACTATAAAACTGGATTATAATGACTGAAAACTATCCAGCCTATTTTCCACAGGACATATTGTAGCTGTCAGACAGAAGGCAGGATACTGAAGATGTATACAATTCTTTCAAGTAACAGCCATCACATGTTTCATTGTACTTCACCCATCTGAGACCACTTGGAAACTCAACAGAAAGCAGCTAAAATTACTTGAAGTTTTAAAAAGCTTTTTCCCCTCCTTGGTCATTAAAAATATGACAACTTGCATTTGAGGAACCAGGCATTGTGCTGAGGACCTTGAAAAGAACTCCAGTTACATACTGCTTTGTAATCTGTATTAGTTGAACTCCCATTTTCCCCAGGATTGTCATGTACTCAATAACATGAGGAACAGGGATGCCATTACATGAATTAACCTGCCTTGTTAAATCATAATAACGAAGAGAGAACAAGATACACATTCTAAGGCATTTCCTGTCTACATAAAATAATAAAACTTATTCCACTTTCCTCCAGAATGCATTCATTAGATGAAAGAACACATTTAATAACAAAATGGTAATTGGCCTACAGGATTCATAGACATCTTGAATAGTATACGAGTAATAATGATCCCAGTGGCTCAGTCTTCTACAGTTGTCATTTTGGCCTGAAATCTGCAAAGAGGAGTTAGCACTGGCAAAAAAAAAAAAAATATTGTTAGGGGTTCTTGCTGTTTTATTCTGACTTTTCTGTTGCAAAACACCATATCATGAAATGATGCTTAAGACTTATGGACCTGTGAACATTTTGAGCCAAAGCAGCTATTTGCTTGTTATTCAATGCACAAACCCTCTAATTCTTTTTTCCTGGAAGAACTACTTTTCTTCTTATTCTTTCTATATGTACAAATAGGTTATCCATACCAGAAGTCAGAATATTCCAGCAGGGAGATTATGGACTCTGTAATATTGGTGACTGTGCTCTGATGTACAGTATTCACATTTGCACATTTTCTTACAGTCAGAGATATGAATTTATAATACAGAAACCTACTGTATAAGGGAAAACACTACAGAGATACATTTGGTTTCTCCCTTTCCCTCGCTTCTCACAAGTGATAACTCCTTATTTAAAAAGTAATTTGCTTCAGTGGAAAAGCATTACAATGAGGATCAGAAAACCTAAGGTCTTTTATTTATGAAATAACATAAAACCTAAGGTCTATTATGCAACTTTGAAAAAGTTACTTTATTTGCTTTACTTTGCACTTCAGTTTTCACTCTGTTTTTTTTTTGCTAATATAAGACAGCAGGATTGGTACACCTTTTTCTTCTTTCTGCATTACAAAACATAGGTGTTTATTATCATAAAATGTTATGGG